>NC_142009.1:171689392-171849809 GCF_049901735.1 Notechis scutatus | reverse complement strand
AATTTTTACACAATGGATGGAAAAAGAATTGGCCTTCTTCTTCAATGTAAACAAAAAAGAGGACACTTCAATACAGAATGTTTGGGATACAATGAAGGCATATGCAAGAGGATTAATAATAGACTATTCAAAGAAAAAGAACATTAGGAAGAGGCAAATGATTAAAGCTTTAGAAGACGACCATAAAAAATTGGAAAAAGAATTACAAAAGCGCCACAAAAAAAAAGATATTAGACTTAAAATGGACATAATTAAACATAAAATGGATCAAGCAGAGAAAGAAGAACTGGCACAAAAAATTAGAAGTGCTAAACAGAATTATTTTGAAGATGCAAATAGGCCAGGTAGATGGTTAGCATATAAATTGAGAAAAGAGAAAGAATCAAGGAAAATATTACAGTTAATAGACAATCAAGGCCAAGTATGCTATGGTAATAAAGAGAAAAAAGCAATCATTCGAGATTTTTATGGACAATTATGTAAACAGGAGGATCTTGATGAGGGAAAAATTAAACAGTATTTACAAAATGCTAACCTACCTAAGATACCTGATGAAACTGGGGAAATGTTAGAAAGTGACAATGATGGAATTAACTGAAGCACTCAATAGACAGAACAATGGAAAAGCACCAGGACCAGATGGTCTCCCGGTAGAATTTTATAGAACACTACAAGAATCGTTGAGCATTCCACTATTAGAAGTCATGAATGAAATTATGGTAAATAAGAAAATACCTAAAACATGGTCAGAAGCTTATATTACACTTATCCCAAAAGAAGGGGTTGACCCATTACAAATTAAGAACTATAGACCTATTTCCTTATTGAATGCAGATTACAAAATCTTTGCTTCAATCTTGGCAGAGAGGCTTAAAAAATATTTAAATAATAAGTTAGATATGGGGAATTACTAGATGAAAAGGGTGAACTTAAAACGATGCAAAATTTAGAAGAAGAAGGTATAAAGATGAATTGGTTTTCATATGCGCAAATACATTCAAGGTATCTTAAAGATTCCAAAATGGAAGGATTTTATAACAAAATGACTGATTTAGATAGGATTTTGACAGATGAAAAAGTGATTAAAAATTATATAATTATTTGTTGGAAATTAAATTGGAGGATGAACAAGTTAAAGAAATGATGATTGCTTGGGGGAAGAATTTTGGATATGGGATTGACTTAGAGAAATGGCAAAAGTTGTGGTCTCAAAATTATAAAATGACAATGTCAACAGCATATAAGGAAAATTTGTATAAGATGTTTTACAGGTGGCATTTTTCTCCGACAAGAATAGCAAGAATGTTCAAGAACAAATCTGAAAAGTGCTGGAAATGTCATCAGATTCCTGGTTCATATTACCATATGTGGTGGACTTGTGAGGAGGCCAGGAAATACTGGACTAGAATTCGCATATGGTTGGAAAAAATGACAAAGAAACATATAGATTTGAAGCCAGAGATTTTTTTATTGGGAATTTTACCTGATACATATAATAAAAACTTAAAGTATTTGATTGTAAATGTATTAACAGCAGCGAGAATTGTATTTGCTAAAAATTGGAAGAGTGAGAAAATACCGTTAGAGGAAGAAATCATTAAGAAAATATTGGAATGTGCTGAAATGAGTAGATTGACATTTGAAATGAGAGAACAAGAAGATAAACAATTTTATGAAGTTTGGGATCTTTTTTATCAATGGTTAGATAATACAATATAATAATAGAATAGTTAGAAATTTAGGAAATAACGAATATACATTTTTTCTTGGTCTTGATAACACTTTTAGAATATTTTATTAAGATAGACTTGGTATGATTTCATGATTTGTTATAAAATAAAGTAACTAAATTAGTTATCTCGCTTAAGTATGAATTAGTAAAATTATAGTCAAATGATTGTTTAATAATGATATTAGGATATATAATTGTTGATTGATAATATGAGTTATTATGTAACACAATTATTATGATGACTATGAAATGGATGCACAAAAAGGAGTGGTAAACCAACCGATACACTGTCTGTAAATATATGAAGAATGATGATGTTTTTTATGTTATGTTTTATGTTTTTGTGTTTTTGTTTGTCGTTAAAATCAATAAAAACTTTTAATAATAAAAAAAAAACAAGATCAGCGGCCTATAAAGAAAATATGTACAAGATTTTTTATCGATGGCATTTGCCACCAATGAGATTAGCTAAAATGTACCCCAATATGAATCCTATATACTGGAAATGCAAACGAAAACATGGTACCTTCTATCATATGTGGTGGTTATATCCAGTAGCCCAAAAATACTGGAGGAAAATTAGGAGTTGGATACAAGAGATAATTGAAGAACAAATAGAATTTAAACTGGAATTGTTTCTGTTGGGTTTAATTAAGGGGAAGTATAGGAAGAAAATTAGATACATTCTATTACATATTCTGATAGCATTGATAATATATGCACAATGTTGGAAACAAAATAATATACCCTCCGAGGAATTAATTATTAATTATGCTGAAATGAATAAACTGAGCTTAAAATTAAAAGAGAAAGAAGAGTCAGAGTATTATGAAACTTCGTATAATTGGTATAATAGTTGAGTAACAGAAACAAAGATAAAAGGAAATAAGAAAGTTACAGATAAAAATATATAAATGTATGTAGATATATAAATGTAGATATTTATATGAGATTGGTTTGTATAATGATTTGTATAATAATGAGATTAGTTTGTATAACAATGTATATAATAATGATGACACAGTACTGTTAAAATTAAGATTTATATTTTTTTTAAAGTTTTTATTTTTTACAACAAACAAACAAGACATAAAAACATAAAAACATCTTTCAATTATATACATACAGTGTGTCAGTTGATTACAATCTTTTGTGCTATCCTTTTTTTTTGCCTTTACTCACAAGTTATATAAATTTTCATCTTGTCAATCAAACATGTGCTTATGTATTTATCAATCATTAATCATTCGTTTGACTAAACTATTTTTCCATCATTTTATGCGAGATATTTTAAATTTCATTATAGTTTAATTCATCCAATGGTTATATATTTTATATTGTATTCTATATCAATCTATTAACTTTTTATTGTAAAGCTTCCTAATCTATTTCTTTACCATGTCTTTTTATCTAACCATTGATAAAATAAATCCCATATCATATAAAATTGTTTATCTTCTTGTTCTCTGATTTCAAATGTCAATTTACTCATTTCAGCACAGTCCATGATTTTCTTAATAATTTCCTCCTGCATAGGTATTTTTTCACTTTTCCAATTCTTAGCAAATACAATTCTAGCTGCTGTTAAAACATTTACAATCAAATATTTCAATTCTTTGCTGTATATTTCCGGTATAATTCCCAATAAAAATATCTCAGGTTTAAAGTCTATATGTTGTTTTATCATTTTTTCCAACCATGTGTGGATTATCGTCCAGTATCTTTTTGCATCCGAGCATGTCCACCACATATGGTAATATGAACCAGGTATCTGATGACATTTCCAACATCCGATTTATTCTTGAACATTCTCACAATTCTTGTCGGGGGTAAGTGCCACCTGTAAAACATCTTATACAAATTTTCTTTATATGCAGTTGACATTGTCATTTTATAATTTTGAGACCACAATTTTTGCCATTTATCTAAATCAATCCCATATCCAAATTTTTTTCCCCAAGCAATCATCGTTTCTTTAACTTGTTCTTCCCCTAATTTAAACTCCAGCAAATGTCCATAAAGTTTTTAAATTACTTTTTCATCAGTACCTGTCAAAATTTTATCTAAGTCAGTCAACTTATCATAGATACATTGTTTTAATATCTTTATCAAATCTAGATTGTATTTGCAAATATGAAAACTAATTCATTTTTACACCTTGTTCTTCCAACACTTGCATAAATTTAAGTTCACCCTTTTCATTCAATATCTCATCATATCTGTTTGTTCCTTTTTATATATTATTGGATAAGAAAAAGCTTCAATAGTAGATAACCATAGTGGAATTTTTAAATAATATTGCTTTTTTATCTTCTCCCAGTTTAAAAACAATGCTTCTCGAATATAATGTCTTCTAAAATACCCCTGCATTTTAGTTCCCTTATACCAGAGGAAGGCATGCCACCCTAACAGCAAGTCATGTCCTTCTAAATTCAAACGTCTAGTATTCCTTAATGTTATCCACTCCTTTACCCACATCAAACTCGTCGCCTGGTAATATAATTCTCAATTGGGCAAAGCCAATCCTCCTCTTATTCTTGCATCTTGTAACAATTTAAGTTTTATTCTCGCTTTCTTCCCCCGCCAAATGTATTTTAGCACTATTTTATTTAGATCTTCAAAAAATTCTTTTCCTAATCTAACTGGAATTGTCTGGAATAAATATAAGATTCTAGGCAATACATTCATCTTAATTGTAGATATTCTCCCAATCAATGATAATTGTAAATTTTCCCATTTTATCAAATCTGTCGCAATCTGTTGTTTGAGTTTAAGATAATTGTCCTCCTTGAGTGTGCTACATCTTGATGTTAAATGTATCCCTAAATACTTAACCTTATTTGTGACCTGGATCCCCAAAATTTCCTCCAATTCTTTCTTTCGTCTTGCTAATATGTTCTTTGTTAAAATCTTTGTTTTATCTTTTTATTTTCAAACCTGCTACTTTCCCATACTCTTCTATCTTTTCTATTAGCTTAGGTGCTGACTCCAATGGATCCTCTAATATGAATACCAGGTCATCTGCAAAGGTTTGCAATTTGTACTCTTCTTTTTTAATTTTCATTCCTTTTATTTCTTTTTCTTCTCTGATGTTCCTATTCAGCACTTCCAGTGTTAACACAAACAGAGGCGACAATGGACAGCCTTGTCTAGTCCCTTTTCTTATATCTATAAAGTCTGTTAACTCTCCATTTATCATAACCTTTGCAATTTGTTTACAATATATCGTTTCTATGGCTTGGGTAAATTTTTTACTGAAGCCCATTTGTTCCAATTGTAATAGCATAAAACGCCAACTCACATTGTCAAGGTGCATCTAAAAACATCAAAGCCATTTGTTTTTCAGGATGTGCCTCATAGTATTCCAGCCTGTCTAAAATTATTCTCATATTGTCTTTCATTTGTCTCTTTGGCAGAAATCCATTTTTATCAGAGTGAATAAAATTATTTAAGTATTTTTTCAGTCTTTCTGCCAGAATTGAAGCAAAGATTTTATAATCTGAGTTTAATAGGGATATAGATCTATAATTTTTAACTTGCTGTGGGTCTGTGTCCTCCTTCAGTACAAGTGTAACATATGCTGCTGACCATGTTTGGGGTTTTCTCTTCCTTGACATAACTTCATTCATAACTTCTAATAAGTGAAGATTCAATGTTTCCTGAAATGTCTTGTAAAATTCTGCTGGCAGTCCATCCGGACCTGGTGCTTTCCCAATATTTTGCTTTTTTAAAGCTTCTGTTAATTCCATCATTGTTATGTTACCTTCTAACATTATTTCAATATCTTTAGGTATCTGGGGCAGATTTGCTTCCTGTAGGTATTGTTAAATTCTTTCTTCCTGGACATTCTCTTGACGGTACAATTTTCCATGATAATCTTGAATAATTTTTTTCTTCTTCTCCGCATTTCCATAACATACATGTCCTTGTTCATTTATTAATTTGATTTATCCTTCTTGAGTCTCTTTCCTTTCTCAGTTTATAAGCTAACCATCTGCCTGGTTTATCTGCATCTTCAAAGTAGTTCTGTTTTGCATTTTTAATTTTTTGGGCTATTTCCTCTTTTTCCATTAGCCCCATTTTATGTTTAGTTATGCCCATTTTAATTTTAATGTCTCTTTTTTTGTGGAAATTTCTGTAATTCTTTTTCCAGCCTCTTGTAGTCATCTTCCAATATTTTAAAAGGTTTTTTTTCTGTTTTTTTTTCTTGTGTAGTCCATTATCAAACCTCTTGTATAAGCCTTCATTGTATCCCAGAGATTCTGTAGTGATGTATCCTCTTTTGTGTTTTCTTTAAAGAAGAAAGTCAATTCTCAATTTTCTCTTTGAAATCTTTTTCTTTTAATATCGTATTGTTTAGAGTCCATCTAGATCTCCTTTTTTGTCTTTTCCATGCAACTGTTATTGGATTATGATCTGTTCAGGTACTTGTTTCTATTTCAATGTCTTGTATGTTAGAGAGCGATTTTGTTGACATCCATATCATATCTATTCTGGACCATGATGCATGTCTATTTGAATAAAAAGTATAATGTTTATTTTCTGCATTTCTCTCTCTCTATGCATCTTTTAGGTTTATCTCATCTACCATTTGAAAGAAGGATTTTGGCAATGTCCTTCTAGTTTCTTTGCTGTTTTCTGTGTTTTATAATCCAATTTGTCATTAATTATTCCATTAAGATCTCCCATCAGACAAATATTAGCATAGTCCAGTTCAATTATTTTCATATGTAATTTCCTGTAAAAATCTTCTTGATTATCATTCGGAGCATAGATTGCTATTAAAAGTGTCTATAGATTATTGTCCATTATCTCCACCATCACAATCCTTCCATCATCATCTGTATCTATTTTTTCCGCTGGGCTTGTATCTCTAATGTATAACACCACTCCTCTCTTTTTACATTGTGTCAACGCTGTAAATAATTGCCCTAATTTTTGTTGTTTCAATATATGTTTGTGTTGTTTTTAATATGTACTTCTTGTAAGCAGATTATATCAACTTTTAATTTCTCTAGTTTATGGAATATTTTTCTTCTTTTAGTAACTGAGTTAAGTCCATTTATATTTATTGTAATCAGTTTTCTCTCATCCATTTTAGACTTTATAAGAAGGATTTGTTGCTCTAGTAGATCTTGGTTCTCGTTGCTCTTGGGTACACCACCTATGGATCCTTCTTATTTTTTAATTACTGCTATACATTCCTCTTGAAATTCAGTTAATGACTCCTCTTTTCTTGTGTCTTCCACTTTTCCTCTGAAATATTCCAGATAGAATAACTCAGCTTTTTAAACTCTATCAATTCTGAGTCTTTGTTCCTGCCAGGTAAACATGAAACCTTCTGGTATCAGCCATCTGTAATTTATTCCTCTCTTAAGTAACTCTTTGGTCAAAAATAAATATTCTCTTCTTATATCTCTCACTCTTCTCAGTTCCTCTTTCAGTACCACTATTTCTTTACTTTAGTGTTTTCTCTCTTGCCGTATTTGTGATTTAATTATTTTCTTAGTAAATCTGATATTAACTTCTCTTGGTAGTTTATTTCTCATCACATGTCTTGTATAGACAAGGAAGACCTTGGATATTCTTTGGACTGTTAAACGTATATGACCTGGACCGTTTATTGGACTGTGCTATTTCTTAAAGTAAACTTTAACTCAATTTAGTGTATCTGTGTGTGAATGGATAATTATTCATAGCTATTCTCATAAACATTTCCATGTGCATATCCTTGTTACTCAAGGGTTATTCTGTACATATCATAGCATTGGTTATGGGCCCAGAGATATATTGAGAATCAGTGTGAATATACAGTTTCATATTCAGCCAGCTGATCGCGGTTTATTGTGAAACTACCAATGGCACAAGAACAGTCAACCAGTATATCCCAGATAACCCGGTTGGATGGAACAAACTATGTTTCCTGGTTTATGGAGTACAGCCTACTTCTGCGTAAAGATGGATTATGGACTGTAGCTAATAATCCACCAGATGTAACAGCTTGGGACCCATTGAATGATGAAGATAAAAAGAAAATAACTGACTTTAACCAGGATAATGAAAAGGCTTAATTGGACTGACACTGAGTGATCAGCAGTTAGTCCATATTTGTGGGGAAGAATCTGCTGCTAGGTGTTGGGACATTTTGAAGAAGATTTATGTTCGAGATAGTGTGGGTGCACACATACACCTTACACGTAAACTGTTTAGAGCCTGTCTTATAAAAGGTGATGATATGTTATCTCATTTGGAGTTTATGAAAAGGACTTTACAAGAGCTACAAGAAAAGGAGCTGATTTTCTCAGAGTTGCATCAAGTTTACATCACTCTTTCTTCTTTGGATGAAACTTATGATGATTATGTGTCTTCACTGGAAGTTTTAAACAGATGAACTTACATTGACTGGCATAACTGGAAGACTTTTAGAAGAGTCAAGAAGAAGGCAAGATAGAAATCAATGCAGAGAAGGACAAACACAGGAAGAAAAACTGTCTTCAACTGCCTATATTGTTAGGAAATGTTTTTCTTGTGGGGCTAAAGGTCATATAGCCAGATACTGTAAAAAGGGTAAGAAACAGAATGCTATTAATATACAAAGAGCTTATAAGAGCTTATAAAGTTTAGCCATATCAAGTACAACTACAACTGTAAACCATGATATATGGGTAGTTGACAGTGGAGCATCGCAGTGTATAACTAAAAATAAAGAGGTTTGTCAACATGACAAAGAGTAAACAGCATGTATCATTAGCTAATGGATGGAAATTGAGAGCATCTGGAGAAGGTACTGCATATTGTTCATGTATTAATGAACGTTTACCGATGTTATATGTACCTAGAGTGACATTTAACTTGCTATCTGTAAGAGCAATGGTAAAAGCAGGATTTGTTGTAACCTTTCAGGGAGATAAATGTGTAATTGAAAAACAGGGTAAAAGCGTTACTGCAAGATTGGATAATGGTTTGTTTATTATACATGATAATCCATTAATTAATGCTAACTCAGTTTATGAAAACAAAAAGCCTCATGATGAATGTATTCATCTGCTCCATAGACGTATGGGACATATAAATTTCAAAATGCTAAAGAAAACTGTTGAGTTATCTAATGGTATAAAATTAAAACCTTGTACAAAGTATTTAAATTCCAGTGCTTGCAATCAAGAAAAAAGCAACTCCTGCAAATAGGGTAAATGGATTCAAAACCAGTGAACCATTAGAGGTTGTTTTTACTGATATTATCGGACCTAAGAAACCTAGTTTAGGTGGAGCCTGTTACATATTAAGTATAATTGATCATTTTTCCAGATATGGTTTCTGTTATTTAATGAAAACGAAGAAAGAAACATAGCATTTTGTAAACTGGCTAAAATTTTCTGAAAGGAAAAAAACAGAAAGTTATTAGATTAGTAACAGATAATAGAAAATTTGAAGCCATGTTACAGAAAGCTGGCATTGAACATAAGCATTCTGCTCCTTGTAGACCACAACATAACTCATATATTGAACGTAGAGGACAAACATTACAGGCTATGGCTAAAACTATGATTTCGGATTCTGGTTTATCAGAGGAACTTTGAGGTAAAGCAATAATGTGTGCTAACCATGTTTTGAATAACGTAGTGAATTCAATGACTGGTGAATTACCATTTACTCATTGGAATGGAAAAAAGCCAGATCTCAGTTATTTACATACATTTGGAACCCCAGCATGGGTTCATATTCCCACGCAAATAAGGCAAAAGGGACAACATAGAGCGAGACAATTAGATTTTGTAGGTTATGAAGCTAATCATAGAACATTTAGATTTTGGGAGCCAGGTATTACTAATGTATATTGCAGTGGAAGTGCTAAATTTCTGGAGCATGTTGGCTGGAGAAAGCTTGAACAGGAATATAATAAGGTACAGGATAGTGTTGTTGTTGAGACTCCATTGTTTACCGATAATCCTGATGATAATAATATTGATGATAAGATAGTGGAGGAATCCTCAATGGAGGAATCATCAATAGAAGAACCCTCTATGACTGTAGAAGACGAGGATTTGATAGGGGAGGTAAAGGAAGAGGACATGCCAACAACATGTACTGAGTTGCCTAGGAGGTCAACTAGGGAGAGACGTCCACCTGACAGATTTCAAGCAGGCATTGTATGTCAGGTTAATACAGAACCTTCTAACTTCAATGAAATAAAACCGTATCCTACAAAGGATCAGGTAGCTTGGCAGGAAGCTATGAATAGGGAGTTAAAATTGTTAAAGGATTTAGAGGTGTATGAGGATGTAAAGTTACCACCAGGTGAGCATGCAATAGAGGTTGCAAATGGGGGTATAAGATAAAGAGTGGTATGGATGGGACTATTACCCATAAAGCAAGATAAGTTGCTCAAGGATTTGCTCAGTCAGATAAGGACTATGATGAAGTGTTTGCACCTAGTCTGAGAGCAAATACATTGAGAACAGCATTAGTTTGGGCAGCTAAGAATAAATGTAAAATAAACCATGTAGATTTTGAAACTGCATATCTACATGCACCTTTACAATATACCATCTATATGAAAAAGCCATTAGGTTTAAAGGATGATGGAAAAACTGATTATTGGAAAGTAAAGAAAAGTCTTTATGGTCTAAAGCAATCCAGTTATGAATGGAATAAATATATTGTAAAGGAATTAGTTTCAATAGGTTTTGAAGCTGGTATAGCTGATCCTTGTTTGTTCAGAAGAGAAAAAGATGGTTTAATTTCTCTGTTACTGTTATTTATGGATGACATAACAATTATAACTAAAACTGAACAAGAAGCAAATGATATTGTTTATAGATAACAGAAAAAGTTCAGGATTAGAAATTTGGGGGAAATTAAGCATTATTTGGGTCTTGATATAGTGAAAACAAATAAAGGTTTTAAAATTTTGCAAGCCAAGAAGATTAGCCACATTAAAATGCTATAACATGGAGCATTGTAAATCTGCTAAGACACCAATGAGTAAGGAATTTACACATAGTGATATTAAAAGTCCTCCGTGTGCTTAAAGCAGGGCCATGAGCACACACACACACACACACACACACACACACCCCTGCTCCAGCCCTCCCAAAGCACCTCTGCTCCACGTCCTGCGACGGCAAACCATCACTCTGAGTGGGTCGCTGGGGAAGACCAAGGTGAAGGCTAAGAATTCCATGTATAAAAGCACACACACACACACACACACACACACACGCCCCAGCCCTCCCAAAGCACCTCCGCTCTGCGTGCAGCGATGACTGGGGCAGCGGGTGCTCCTGGCCCTGCTGCTTTAAGCACCTCCACGTGCTTAAAGCAGGGCCGTGAGCGCGCGCACACACACACACACACACTCTAGCCCTCCCAAAACACCTCTGTGGGCGGCAGAGGCAGCAGACCTGGCTGCCTCCCATTTGACGGCACTGCTTATGGGCGGCGGCCGGGTCCGCCGCCTGCCACAAGGTAAGGAGAGCTGGGAGAGTACTGTGTGGCGGCTTAGCCGGCCAGCCGAGCCTGGGGATGTTGGGGAGGGCAGCTAGGTAGGCTGGGTGAGGCCCGGGGAGCCCCAGGGACAGTGGGGGAAGGGCAGGCTTACCTATGAGCAGGCAGATTGACTCCGGGCTGTTTCTTTCACCTGCTCTTGCTGGGAGAGCCTCTCCCGGCAGAGGGAAAAGCTTACAAGGCCCCTCCCTTCAGGAAACAGCTCCCGGGCAGCAGAGAGAAATGGGATTCAACCGGGCTGCTTTTCTGCTGCCCATGAGCGAAAGGCAGGCAGCAATGACTGGCCTGGCGGGCAAAAGCAGCTGTAGGCATGTTGCGCATGCGCACAATGTTGCACCTGTGTAATAGGGACTGACTGGGCAGGGAGCGGAGAAGCGGGCAGAGAGGGATGGGGCCAGCCAGGGGGCCATTTTACCAGTTCTCTGAACTACTGGGAGCCCTAACATCCAGTTCTATAGAACCGGACAGAACCGGTAGAATCCCACCCCTGCTTGGAATATCCTAGTAAGCACTGTAGTTCCACACATAAATGTTGGAGGAAATCCTACTAAGGCAATGGAGCTTACTTTTCATCAGACATTCATGAAAATCTGCTGTTAGCCTGGCAGAGGATAAACAATGTCCACTTCTTATTCAGATAAATCTGATAAAAAGTGGCGATGAATAGTTAGCTTCTTATATTTTATCATAAGCTACAATAAACATAAATTATGTAAGGAAAATTTAAATGAGCCTCTATTTTGGGGGGTGGGGGAGCAAACCTTACCTCCATTAGCTGATTTCCCTCCTGTGCATCAGCCTGGAAACCATTTGCAGTGGAGACTGCTTTGTAAGTAGCAATGGATGTTTCACTAGCAGGTCCTGGATGAAATCCAGAAATATTGCCAACCTCTTCGCTAAACATTTGGTTCATATCAAGTGTCAAGGGATGCTCCTCCATAAAAATACTAGAATCAGGAAGACTTTGGTCACCTTCTCTTTCTTCTTCTTCTCCTTGTTCCTCTACAAGACAGCTAATAGGTTCTACTTCAACATCTTCTTGCCCTGAATCTCTCTTGTGGGTTTGCTCTTCCATGCTGGCTGATGTGGGTTCCCCCTTGAAGTGTGCAATTGTTTTCCTAATAATTATTTTCTCTCTGGGCTTCCCTGTAAGAAACAAGTATTTTTATTCAGCTTTATTCCACAGATCTATAGCTGGGATTAAAATTACCCTTTGTAACTCATTTGTGGGGGATGACTTCACAGAGATTTTAAAATTATTAATTGTAGGATTAAGCCTATGCTACAGAGAATTGCGTAATAGTACACAATTCACAGGCATTTGGGAACAAAGTGATAAAAACAATTGAGTTTTTTTGTTCCCCAAATCTATACCTTAAGAAGGAACCTTGTCCCACCTGTCTCCCCCCAGATCTGTTGAAGCATCAGCACCTTATCTGCTCTTATACTTTTATTTTATAAAATGGGCAATCAGCCCACCAAAGCTTTCCATTAAGAGAATTTATCCAACAGATCATTAGGGCTGAGCATACTTAGAAAATTAAGTACCTTAGAACTCACAGGCGAGCAGCACCTCTCCCAGCTATTCATTAAAGCAGCTGGTCTTTAGGTTTCTGTCTCAGCCTCGAAAAATGTAACTGGTTAAAAAAAAAAAACCACTGAAGTCCATGAGCTTGTCAAAAACCCCACATCTGAAAAAGCCTGAAAAAGATGTGCTGATTTATCATGTCACCCAGAGGTGCTACTCTCATGTAAATTCTGAAGTATTTCCCCAAAAACATTTTTGAAATATTCGATCCAATTAACTGCTTTTTTGTATGTGGAAGGAGAGTGAGTCCTTCTATAGTGCTTTATTTGTAAATGATTTGGAATTTCCTTTTGTACTTTAAATGGTGCTCTATCGTTATTCGGCAAGAGATCTGACTGATTCACACAATCTTTTTAATGCTTACAACGGTGTTCCTTCCCCAGAGGCTTCAACAATGATATCCAATAGAAGAGAATATACATAGCTCAGAGTTGATGGTCCTTGGTGGTCTCTGAGCTGGTTATTGATCGCAGATGTTTTATACCCAACTAAGTAACATCATCAGTGCCCTAGTCTACCAATGACTTCTTTATAGTAGTGGCCAGAAAAACTAAAGAAAAACCAGGAAGCTTCATCAGGAAAGGAGACTGATGATGGCATAAATGTGCTAAAATCTTGCCCCTGCCAATTTAAATGAGTATTTTCAACTTTAGAAAAATAATGCAACTAAATATAATCTCACTAAAGCTCCTTGCTTACTGGTGGATAAACATTTTCCCAGTTTTCCTTCATTCATTTCTTGGCTAATTTTCTTTCCATTTACCTTGAACTTGACAAAGGGTTACTTTTGGTAAAGCAGATTACATGGCTACCAATCTAGCCCTTGCTTATTGAGAAACTGTTAGAAAATTCTGTCATTCTTCTCCACCCCCCTGTAATTGTTGATATGTAATAGCAAAGTCATACCTACAACAAACTCCTTTTGACTTTGGTATTTCTTTTTCTTCAAACTCTTTTTTTGTTTTTTCAACCCATCTCCAGCTTTCTGTATTGGCTGTTTTTTTGGTCTTTCACTCCTTTTGCTCTTTAAAACATCTTCAGCCTGCAAACAAGAAAAGAAGAATCAGATATAGACCTTTCCTTTTTAATGTCACCCTACCCTCTGTCTGGGAACCGAGTGCATGAACAAAAGTAGAGGCTGGGCCTAATCCAATTCATCCTTATTGGAATTTTTCCAGAAAGGAGCATCTTTTTCTCATCTGCACTGAGCATCTCTGACGTGAACTGCATCAATCTACTGATTGACCAACCAACTACCAACCTTCCTATGTCTATTGACAATTAAAGGATAAATAATAAACGAACCACTGCTGGGAGAAAGAATACATGAAGCATCTCCACAAGATCTAAGAAGCCCAGAAAGCCACATCTAGGACAGAATGGTAAGAGAAAAGGGAGAAGTTGCAAGGGAAAAGGCAAATGTTTCATGACAATTAAGGGAGATTAACATGAGTGTTGCCTTCCAGCAATACTAAAGCCAACCTGGAAACTCACATTATACATTTGCCAAATTCTAGTTTTTCTAAAAGTGATGAGATAATGGTGCTCTGAAATTTATTACCAAATAGATCCATGTCACCAAATCCAGCTGTTTCTCTCCTTCCTCCCTATATCCCCAATAACCCAGGTCCAGATCAGTTTTGTTTGTGTTTCAGGCACAAGATGCAAACCCCAGCCCATACCTGTTTCAGACGGGCAACCCCAGCTGGCTGGCTGGTTGACTCTGACAATGCTGTCATATCTTCTTCCATGCCAAATATTTCAGAAGCATACAGGTCAATTCTTGGATTCTCCATAACTTCTTCATGGTAATCAAAAGGTTTTATGGAATCATATTCAGGATTTGGAGCTTGCCTTCTTTGATAATACAATTAGGGGATTATGTTTAGGTCAGATAAACTCTTAGAAAGCTCTCTCCCAAGCATATAATCTTTCTTCCACCTTGTAAAATTAGCAAAATCAATCAAAGGACAGATAGCTTTGATTGACCTTTTCCTAGTACTGTTCTCTTAGTATTTACTTCCAATTGCTAATACTTCTTGAGCTATAACTCAGGAATGAGCCCTATCCTGTCTCCTCATTTCCTGGGAAAAGGAAAAAAAATATTTATGTAATATTAATGGACCTCTCAGGACTCACTTAAGTTGATAGTTGCAGAAATATTCTGCTCGTTGTTCTCAACCTTTCCTTCAACACCTTTAAATACCTTTTGTGGCTATGGACCCCCAATACTTAACTCAAAATTTAAATCCTAACACTTCTTCAAGCCTTCACAGGCTCCCAGTGACCCCCCCCCGGGGTCCTCAGACTATAGGTTGAGAACCCCATTAAAATGGTTCTACCCCATTTTAATCTCTTAATTTCCCAAAAGGTCTTTTCAAAGCCTTGGGAAGCACTACCTGGTTTAATTCCCTAAAATTACTGCACATTCAGCCTGATGGAGTCTTTGTAATCTTGCATTATATGAAAATATGGTGGGTGGAAATAGTTAGTCCTGAAAGGCCACCTTTTTTGAATCCACATAAATACAGGATAAATTATGTGGCCCAAGGTGGTTGAAGAGACCCTAAGATTTTTGATAATGTTTGATGAAAGTACCTTGTTTGACAAAAAAAAGCCTTGTTTGTTTGCTTGTTCATTTATTACTGGTGTTTTTATGTAGCTCTACTCTAAAACAGGGGTGATTTCATTGAGAACCACATCAGGGTTGTGTTTGACCTTGGGGGGCTGGGGTGGGCATGGCTGGGGTATGTGAAGCCAGCTTCATGTCACTCATCTTGGGGGCACCTGTGGTGGCCTGAGTGCTCTGCCAGCAAAACAGGCTCCCAAACTTTGTTTTCAGCTGCAACAACTTCCTGCATGCCTCTGCCAGTGAAAACGGAGTTCGGGAGGGCCACGGGAGCACCGCAGGCTGGTCCTTTGCTGTTTCCAGGGCGGCCTTGTGGGCCAGCCCTAATTAGCCCATGGCCGGATTAGGCCCCCAGGCCTTGAGTTTGATGCCCCTGCTCTAAAAGAACTCTGAGTAGTTTATGGCAAAGATAATAACATTATAATAATATGAACCAATAGAGATAGAGCTTAAAAAGAAATCCAACCTCCCCCAAATATTGAAAAGTTGACTGTTCTTAGCTATTTTAGCAATGTAGCACCTACCAGATACATTGGACAATAGTTCTCAAAACTGGCAGCCAATTTAGACAGTCTGGAATTCTAGAGTTTGTAGTTCAATATAGTTGGAGTGTCTCTGTTAGGAATGATAGTCACCTAACAGTTGGGTTGGAAATATATAAACCAGGATAGTCATTTAATACTGTATCTTTAAGAGAATGCTGTAATTGTGATTGGCTGAGGTTCCTCCAACGGCCATAAGATGGAGCCAGAAACCTGGTTTCTTTCTCCTTGCATTTCCTGTTTTGCCGTTTTGCCTGATCGTCGTTCTGCTTGGATTGCTATGAGTCTTGCAACTGTTAGCAAACTCCGTTTACTGAACTCTGTTTATGATACTTGACTTTGTTTTTGGATTATCCCTGGACTGATACTAACTGCTTTAACCGTGTATGATTTGGACTGTTTGTTGGACTTTGTTTACCCGTTTACTGGAAGTAAAACCTACATTTTACTATTCAGTGTATCTGTATGCTGGTCGGGTGTTATTCAGCATCACTCTCACTATGTTTCCCTGAATGTACTCATTCTCCTAATGGGGAATACCTCAACAGTCTCAAAAACTACTAGTTGGAAAATAGACAAATATACAACCATCTACACATTATACCTACATAGTATACAGTATATACCTCTCAGGTATCTAAGTAAATCTTTTAACTATTGACAAATTAAAATGTTTCTCCAAGTTTGCTGATGCATCAGGTCTATGTGCTTGACTGTCTTATTTTCCTACGCTGAGCTCTTCTACAAGTTAGTAGCTGTCCCATATACTTACATTTCAGATGTATAAACCTTCAAATGAGCAAGATGTGGTTCATAGTGGAAGAGATTAGTTGATTGATCTGAGAAATCTAATTGTTTGCCTTCATCTACAAAGGAAGAGGGGTGGTAAAAGAGCTACATTTTTAGCAGATTACATTTTGAATCTTGGCAAGGAACCAGATAAACATGCAAATCATCAGCCAGATAACTCATCCCTTTCTGAGAAAGTTGGCCCTTCCATTAAGCAGAGTGAAGTGACCTTCTCAAGCAACTGATCCTGGTATCATGAACAGCAGCAAATTGTTAGTAATTTAATGTGGTGTTTACTATATTGTATTTGCTCAGCATGAGAGGGAATGTTGTGGCCTCATTTGCCAAAATTAGATGGCAAGGATTTCTAAATATCTATTTCTAATATAAATTAGAACCTATTAAAGTTGACTTTGTTTCTATGCTAGTCACATAAATAGATCCCCTAACAGATGGGATTAGACGAAACTTTATTTATCTAACCCTAACCCCAATCTAAAAGCTTAAAATGATTTCTTCAGCTGGCCTTATAAAGGCGGAGTTTTTATGTCTTTTGCTTTCTGTGACATTACCTCTATCATGTGAAAATGCTAACTGACTGCATGGGAGCAATTTTTTAGAGTGAGCTTCTGAGGAGAAGAGTGCTACTGTCTGGAATAATTACAATTACTTTTGTTAATTCATGTATAACTACAAGAGCATTGCATGGCAAAAAACAACAACAACACCTGGCAATGCTAGCTTTAAAAATGAAGTCTCCAAATCTGCAGCATTCAGCCAAGGGGTTCCTTGCAATAGCATGAAACATCTGGAAGGAAGCAGCTTTGCCATCCCTACTCCCTATGTGTACACAAAGTGCAGTGAGTTGTAGCTTTAAAAATGAACTCTCTGAAGGATTTTCCTTTTTTAAAAAAGCTAAATTTTACATGTTTTTTTCTGCCTATACTACTTGAGGAAATCTGGGAATTGAAGTTTACATATCTTAAAGGTATCAAGGTTGAGAAATACTGGACTAGACCAAAATCCTAAACTGAACAGTCTTAGTCTAATATGTTAACAATGAGCTATTACCAACAGAGGGAGCTCTTGATCCAAGAATAATACAAATCATACATGTTTCCTCAACCCCTTGATTTACAAGGGAAAAGGAGAAGATGCAAAGCTTTTGTATTAAGTCACCTGACTCAGTTTGATATCCTTCAGGTGTATAACATTACAAATCCCATTTCATCTAACATCATTTCTGCCCAGAATGACAACAGGGGTTAGTTAAAACCTAAAAGAACTAAGAGACATCTAGTAAGGAAATATTGTTTTAAAGAAATACAGACATTAGTCTCCTTACAATCTTTGGAGTTATGACCAGGGGTGGGATTCTACTGTTCGGACTGGTTCTGTAGAACCAGTTGTTATGATTCTGTGCAGTTCAGAGAACTGGCAAATCATGCCCCTGGCTGGCTCCTTCCCTTCCCTCCCCTCCCCGCCTAGTCAGTCCTTATCGCGCATGCACGACATTACACGCATGCCCAACATCGCTGACTGTATTCTCCCTGCCCAGTCACTCCTTAAGGTATTTCTTTCCCCCCTCCTGATGATCAGCTGTTCTGATGATCCCTCTTGCTCTCTTAATGCTTTGCCCAGGAGCCCCAAAAATGGAGTGCAGGGGGGAGCTGCCCACCACCCCTGTGCTCCATTTTTTGCCTTTCTGGGCCCCAGGGAAGCTTCCTGGAAGCAAAAACGTCCCTCCTGAGGCCCAGGAGGCCCAAAAAAAACAGGGGGAGGGGGGGGTGATAGAAAAAAAGAAAAGAAGACACACCCACCCAGTCACATGGCCATGCCTACCTAGCCACGCCCACAGAACTGGTTGTTTAAAAATTTGAATTCTACCCCTGGTTTTGAACTTTTGCTATTATGAATAAACCTGTCCACAATTCCAACCTACAAGGTCCCAAAAGTTGAGAGTTTTCAGTGTGATGCATATCTATGCTTGTTTGGACTTGCAATATATACATTTACAAACAGCCACTTGGAACATAACCTCTCTTTATAAATAGAGCACTCTTTGTACTAAAATATATTTTGAAGCATTCTGTTCCTCTGACTCTGTTGTACCATGTAACTGGTATAGAAGAAGTTGGTCAAAAGAAACCAGCTACAATTTTATACACTGTTTTCAGTAGCCTCTTAGATAAATTATGAGCACTATAGAACAGGGCTGTCAAACTGCCAGCCCATGGGTTGGATGCACCATGTGCTAGCCATGCCCACTCCCAGTTTAATGAAGTGGGGGAAGTCCCTATATGTCACATGATGCTGCTGTGACTCCGTGAGTTTGACACCCCTGCTATAAAAGATCTTACACTGACTCTGAAGAAAGAACTATTGAATTTAGTGTCTTGTCAATGGGCACAAGATTTCATTCTGAAGGTACTGATCTTTACACAAAAATATGGAGAATCATTTTTTGTGTGCAACCTTAGTGTGCCCCCTGCAAAAAGACAAAACAATTCTTCAACAGAGACCTCAAGACTTCTTGCTATTTAAAATTGTCTGTCCAATTTCAATGGATTGTGGATGAGGTTCAAAACTAGGAAAAACATTAGAAACAACTAAAACATTAAATCAGCTAAAAAATTAAATTAGCTAAACACATTAAATAATATGAACAGCCAAACATTAAATCAGATGAAAAGTCCAATAAATAAATAACCATTTAATGTGTGGCAGCTGGTAATATCTGATGTATAGTAGGTGTGGTTGCAAGAAGAAGAAGAAGCATAAATCACAGTTATTTTTAGCCAGCAGAGCTCTGGAATATATAACCATATCTTTCTAGCCTATTGGAAGTCATTGTTCTTATGGTTATCACTACACAGCAGCTCCAGGGAGCCCAGAGAATGTCACCAAATTACAGGTAGAGGACTGTCTCCCAATGGTGGCCTGTTTGTGAGAACCTGCTCCTCCTTATCAGCACTTAGAGAGATGGCAAGTATCCCTTGTGCAATAGATTTAAAGTCAGAATCTTCTGTTTAAATTAGCTCTGTAGCCTCATCCTGCATGTGATAAATAGGCTATTTAAGAGATAGACACTTTCATTTGTAGTCAGGCTTCCCAGGGCTATCACTAGGACAAAGATATTGTAGAAAATGGAGAATCCTAACTACACTTCAAAGGTATTTTGGCACACAGAGTGATGGAATATTTTGATTGCTTCACCATGTACCCAGATAATTGCCAAAAATGAGGGGGGGATATGTTGCAGATATGTCTAAATGGCAATAAAACAATGAGGCACTGAGTTAGACTTTGGACTGTTTGAAATCTAATTGGGGAGTGGGGAGACTTTATGGCATCCTGCTCTGTCATTTTCACATTTGCCTGGCTGTTTGCCAGGCACGACTTGTAAGGCAGGAGATGGGAAGATCCCATAGGAGGGGCACATGATATGGCTCCTTCTGGTGCCAATGCTGGTGAGGCAGAAATCTGTCAGAAGTGACTCCTAATTTCTGATTGATGGAACTGCAGAGCAACTTGCTTCCCACAAACATCAATCTCCTGCCCAAAGTAGTAGAAGTGACATGAAGAATTTGTGTAAATGATAACAACCTGGATAAAATCAAAGTATTCTAGTTCCATTCCTCTGAGGATCACAGTGACAAAAATACAAGAGTTCTTACTCAATATGCAAAATAATTTGGAGATTAGTTAATAAGGCAGGACTTATGTGTAAGCTGTCTTTAGAAGGCAAAAATAGGTTGTCTTCAAATATTCTGAAGTTTAAACAGGAAGCAAATCAAGAATAGTTCAATAACATAACAATATACAGTAACAAAAAGCATTTAAAAAAAATCTAAAGTGGGTTCATGGTTTGTTGTTTAAAAAAGGCCATCGCACTATTGTTTAATTTATATGTGTAAAATATCGCTATTTTACTGATGAATACTGGCTGGTGCAAAACATTGAAAAGCAAACTGTTTATGGATAAGGACTGAAACAGATTTGACACCAAGTCAAGTAACTGTTTCTGGATAAGGATGGAGACATTTGACCAAGGTCGCATCATGCTCTCTCTTCCCAGCATGGATTTGTATTGATGTACAATGTATTATGCATACACAGACACCCTCATTATGTATTTAACACACTACTATATGCATTTGGAAACTTTACAAGTCCAGATCCAAGAACCAATCACCATAAGGGGGCATATTGGTGGCATCCATTTATAACATTTCTTGCTGTAAGAAATTAGGGAAGCTCTATTTAAACAGAGCCTAAGGGCCCTTCCCCATTGCAGAGTTAAAAATCTATCTACCCATTCATCAATCAGCAAAAATTAACTGCCTTCATGGCCGATCCTTATCCTGCATTTGTTGTCTAAATTCTGAGTCACTGTCAAATAATGCTGTCTTGATTGTGGGTATGCAAATGTATGGTAAATAAGGCATGTGTTGTTGACTCATCAGTTTTGCTGCTTTCTCTCTTTAGGCACATCACCAGGGACAAGAAAGTCAATTTTAGTCTGTGGTAGAAATGAGGCATGTCTGATTGCAGATTTCCTACCAACCTCTCCAAGTTCCTTGCTATATATCCCTCCTCCTGCACCCTATTCAGTTATAGGACTGGAAGGGAGGGGAGGACCTATTCCCCCATTAGTTGAAATTGTCAGCAATTGCTTCTCTATCTTCACCAGTCACTGTCTTCCCTGATGTAAAGGGTGATGAAGAATAGCAGATTTTACACACCTTGAGGTGCCCTTAGATTTTTAAATCTTCGTCACACCTATCTTTTCCAAGATATCTGAAGAACTAGAAAAGTCAGTTGACAGATGTGCAGATTCCCTCCCTTGGGCTTTATTGGGCTAGCTGTTGCAGGAAGAAGAAAAGGAAAATACTAACACAAAATGAGCTCTTTGGATACAACTCTGTAGGGAGTTTTCAGAAATTGTCTCACTGTTATAGGCTTATCTTACTCACAAGAATCTCTCTGTGTGAAGTTCAGAAGTAGTAATCAACTAGAGATAAAGCCCAAGTTCCACACAAAGGTGTGCTTTAGGAACTTCCCTGGTGTGAGCAATGGGTAGCTGGGGTTGTTAAGCAGTTTAGCTAACAAATGTTGAAAAATCACAGATCAAGAGAATGAAATTCCCCTGTTAATACACTGCACCAATTCTTTAGCACTGCCAGCAGCAGAAGAAAACTGTCTTTGGTTAGTTACTGTCTGATATGTACAAACAGGCCTTAGCTCCCGTCCCATAACAATCTAATTTAAATTTTGTTTTTCTTTTCTAAAAACTAACATTGTCATTCCTTAGCTGCACTTTTATATTGTGACGTCTATTCTGAGTTGAGATTTCAGCTGTGGCTGGATCTGGCTGGAAAAAACATACATAAAAGACTGAATTATGTTTATATAAGATAACTGTACAAATTAAGCACAAGGAATCTCATCTGTTCTAGATCCAGGTACCTGTAATACATTTCACAAATAAACCCATCCCATTTTTACATCAGAGTATTTCTTATTGATCCTTTTTTGAGCAGAATATTGAAAAACATTTCTAAATGTTCAAAAACTGCAAAAGTAATAAATAACTAATTTTTAATCTGCATATGAGTTCAGGATAGGCATATGAAACTAAATCTTATCAGACTTTATACAACTTCTGATTGACAGGCATGACACATCTGTTGTGAAAGGAGTATGTACCAAGTGCCATTCTGCTCTAAGATAAATGGAGAAATTGTGACTGCTAATATTTTGCTTTGATTACTATAAAATATGGCTTGTTTAATCCAGGTAGCTAGGATTGTAAAATCCTATAAACTATAAACTATAATTTTCAAACTACAATGACTAAGATCACACAAGAGGTTAAAGTAAAAGACTAATCAATCTCATGTTGGTTTAATGCAATATATGAACTATGCAGTGGTGGGATTCAAATTTTTGTTACTACCGGTTCTGTGGGCATGGCTTGGTGGGCGTGGCAGGGGAAGGATACTGTAAAATCCCCATTCTCCTCCCACCCCACTAATCTGCTTTCCAGCTCCGTTCTCGTGTGCAGGGCAACAAAAGAAGACCCAGCCAATTAGCTGGGACTTGGGAGGGAGAGAGTAGATGGGGGCAGGGCCAGTCAGAAGTGGTACTTTGAACTACTCAAAATTTCCACTACCAGTTTTCCAGAACTGGTCAGAACCTGCTGAATATCACCTCTGGAATTATGTCAGTATTGTTGGTGTATATTGTGGAGAAAAATGATATAAACAGGCAAACACCCCCCCCCCCCACACACACACACATTCAAAGTGCTCTACTGTAAGTTCTTATCTGCACTCAAATACTTGTCGGTTCTTAAACAAAACTGGCTTTTTAGTCAATATTCCCTGTGTTTTAGTCCAGTTCATATAAAATGTGTCGCTGGTTTGCACAGGTGTTTGTATTATTATATTGTATTTTTTATGTACACTGAGAACATATGCACCAAAGACAAATTCCTTATGTGTCCAATCATTGGCCAATAAAGAATTCTATTCTATCTATCATCAATTCATAGTGTCAAGTGGTCATTGCTACTAACAAAACCACCTCCCTACAGCCCAAATGCTAGTATTAAAAATTATTGTTCACAAGATGAAGAGTACTGAAAGAAATCTAATTTGATTTCACAAGGAAAGAACAGGAACACTCATTATTAGCATCAATAAATGTCAATCTCTTAATCACTCTCTAATTCTTTCAACCTGCAAAGAACTTCTGGGATAAATTAGGGGGAAGTGAAGAGGCTCCAAGAAACAAGGAAGCAGTGCTTAGAACCAGCGCTTCAGCCCAGGTTTCTGAAATGCTGATTCAATGTAATGTATGAATCAAATATAGAAGCCTTTCAGTCATAATTTTCATCATAATTTTGGGAACTGTAAATCCGTGAAGAGTTTAATTATGGTGTCATGCATACACTTCTAGAAACAGGTGACCTTATTTGCACATTACTTTAATTCCTGGCAGACAGGTATATATGGATAGATAAATATGAGCTCTTGCCTAATTAAAATGTTCATAAGCAATTGAGATCGCTGATTGCTTTCACTCTTCTGAAGATGAGAAATAATCAATGGCTCCAGACCCAACTATTCTGATCTTGTTGACATGGAGATATTTTTGAGCTGCTATACAGGTGAAACTCCAAAAATTAGAATATTGTGCAAGAGTTCATTTATTTCAGTAATGCAACTTAAAAGGTGAAACTAATATATGAGATAGACTCATTACAGGCAAAGCAAGATAATTCAAGCCGTGATTTGTCATAATTGTAATGATTATGGCTTATAGCTCATAAAAACCCCAAATCCACAATCTCAGAAAATTAGAATATTACATGCAATCAATAAAACAAGGATTGTACATAGAACAATATCGGACCGCTGAAAAGTATAAACATGCATATATACTCAGTACTTGGTTTGGGCCCCTTTTGCAGCAATTACTGCCTCAATGCGGCGTGGCATGGAAGCTATCAGCCTTCAGCTCTTCTGCACTGTTTGGTCTCATGTTTCTCTTTCTTTTGGCAAGTTTGGTGAGTTTGCTGGCCAATCAAGCACAGTAATCCCACGGTCATTGAACCAGGTTTTGGTGCTTTTGGCAGTGTGGGCAGGTGCCAAGTCCTGCTGGAAAATGAAGTCAGCATCCCCATAAAGCTCGTCTGCGGAAGAAAGCATGAAGTGCTCAAAAATCTCCTGGTAGACGGCTACATTGACCCTGGACTTAATGAAGCACAGTGGACAAACAACAGCAGATGACATGGCTCCCCAAATCAACACAGACTGTGAAGACTTCACACTGGACTTCAAGCATCTTGCAGTGTGTGCCTCTCCATTCTTCCTCTAGACTCTGGGTCCTTGGTTTCCAAATGAGATGCAAAAGTTGCTCTTATCAGAAAAGAGGACTTTGGACCACTGAGCAACAGACCACTTCTGTTTTTCTTTAGCCCAGGTAAGACGCTTCTGACGTTTGTTGTTCAGGAGCGGCTTGACAAGAGGAATATGACATTTGTCCAGGATCCGTCTGTGTGTAGTGGCTCTTGATGCACTGACTCCAGCCTCAGTCCACTCCTTGTGAAAGTCCCCAACACTTTTGAATGGCCTTTTCCTGACAATCCTCTCCAGGCTGCGGTCATCCCTGCTGCTTGTGCACCTTTTTCTTCCACACTTTTCCCTTCCACATAACTTTCTATTAATGTGCTTTGATACAGCACTTTGGGAACATCCAATTTCTTTTGCAATTACCTTTTGAGGCTTTCCCTCCTTATGGAGGATGTCAATGAGGGTTTTCTGCACAACTGTCAGGTCAGCAGTCTTTCCCATGATTGTGCTTCCTACTGAACTAGACTGAGAGACCATTTAAAGGCTCAGGAACCCTTTGCAGGTGTTCTGGCTTAATTAGCTGATTAGAGTGGGACACTTTGAGCCTAGAATATTGAACCTTTTCACAATATTCTAATATTCTGAGATTGTGGATTTGGGGTTTTCATGAGCTGTAAGCCATAATCATCTCAATTATGACACATCACGGCTTGAACTATCTTGCTTTGCATGTAATGAGTCTATCTCATATATTAGTTTCACCTTTTAAGTTGCATAACTGAAATAAATGAACTTTTGCACAATATTCTAATTTTTCGGGTTTCACCTGTATATTCTACATTGTTCTATCACAGCTTAAACCAGTTTGGCTTTGTAATAACTGTGCCCTAGATAACTCACACTCCTCAGAATTCATCAAAGTTTATATTTTGACTGATCTTCCTTTGCAGAAGCTGCTTAAATTTACTGCAAATAAATTGGGATTAGAGTTAATTCCTAAGGGGGATATGCTCAGGCTCTTAATTCAACTTTTTTCCTGATTTATTCTTATACAAACACAAAACAAAACATTATAGCTAATTAGGAAGGATCCTGAGATATTTTGTGTTAAATTCCAGCCTGAAAACGAGTTGTACAACTGATGGCATTTTCTTTGGCTAGTCTAGGGAAATAAAAATCCATTTAACACATGATGGCAGTACAATATATTCAGTGCATCATTGTACATATACCATATGACATTGCTTAGCTAACAATGTCTGTATGGTGAATGTACACATAGACAATTAACACTTGCTTATAGAAACAATTGTTTATAGGGTATGAGTAATATGCAACTAAAAAGCATGAAACTATTTGGCCCATTAAGCAATATCTTCTGATAGCACATAAAAGGTACATTGAGTCAATTGCAGCTCCTGCCATCTGAAATAGTATCCCCTAAGCCAGGTGTGTCACATTCTATTTCATTGAGGGCTGCATCAGGGTTGTGTTTGACCACAGGGGGCTGGAGTGGGTGTGGCCAGGGTGGGCTTGATGTCACTTGTGTCAGGGTGCCAATGGTGAGCCATGCACTCTGCCAGTGAAAACAGGCTCCCGAGCTCCATTTCTGGCTGAGACAGCCTCCTGCCACCCTCTGCCAGTGAAAACGAAGCTCAGGAGAGCTGCATGCGGCCCTTCCGAGCTCTGTTTTCACTGGCAGAGGCACCACAGCCCTCACTGTTTCCAGGATGGCCCTGTAGGCCAGATCTAACACCTCGTGGGCCAGATGTGGCCCATAGTCTTGAGTTTGACACTCCTGCCCTAAGCAACTTGAACAGTCCAACAACCTTGCCAGTCTTTAAAAAAGCATGGAAGACCTGGGTTTTTTATATAATTCTGGGTCAACAAGGTTGTGTGTGAATCTGAGAATGTATTGCTGACCATAATGCTAGGCGAAATCACAGTATAGAAAGCACATCCCATATTTTCAAAATTCTTGCCTAAAACACGATATGGATGACAGGGGAAAAATCATCAAGGAAGCAAAACAATAATTCACATTAAAAAGAAATCCTTATTTTCACATGTCTTTACCCAGCCTTGTTTTTTAACAGAATGATACCTCAGCTTCATTATTAGCATACACTTGCATACACAACACATATATATATGCACATAAACAACATCAGTTTCCCCTTCTAAATAAAATAGCTTAAAGTACTATTTAAACTATTTTAAAGTTTGTCCCAAAGGTACTTTTACAGGGGTAGTGCAAATGTATGTGGAGCCTTCTTGGCTGAATCCCTGTGTCCCTTCACTGATGAAGACAGGCTCAGGCTGTTGGGGATGAGTCTGTGTTGTCAACAGTGAAGGGACACGGGGCAGAAAAGATCTTGCAGCCAAGAAGGCTCCACACACATATGCACTAGTCAAGTGACTCTGAGGACACAGATAAAGTATCTACCAGTGGCCTCAATGACTCTCTAAAAGAATGCAAATGACTAGCTGTCTGCAAGGAGTATAAATCCTTCCATTCCCCACCATCCAGTCAGAGCTGAAGAAATGCCTTCAATGAATGTTTATTATGAATGAAATGACTCAAATGTATATCAAAAAGTGTGACTAAGTATCATCCACACTGTGTGAGGGGTTATGAAAGTCACATTTCAGGTTAATGATAATTGCATGTTATATTTGTTACAGCCCAGTGAATGATGGTAACAATGAGTATAGTAAAAAAATTCTGCAACATTTTAAATGAATGTGATCCATTTAAACATTTTTCCTTTAGGAGACATAAAGGAAAGTGAAAGCGACAGAGTATATAGAAAATGTATTTGTACTCAGAATTCCAAGAGCAAAGGAGAATTGAGATAGTTTGGTGCGTATTTGCTTAGAAAAGGTTAATTGTTTCAAATTTGTTTTTTAAGCATAAGTCTACTGATGGAAAATGGAAAAGAAATGGAACATGTTTGATTTAATTGTTATTTATTTAAATGGTTATGAGGAATAAATGATTTAATTATTTATAATGAATTAGTGAAGGTTACAAGTTTAAAGAAAGGTCCTAAATATGAGGTAGATCATTTTTTTCTAGTGGTGTCAAGAGTAGGTATTTAGGCAAAAAGAATATTGGTAAAAAGGAAAGAAAATAGAGAGAAGCTGCAGACAGAAAAAGTACAATCATTTTATGAAAAATTATTAGGAGAGTGTTTAATATGCCAACTGAATGAAGGGAGATTGGACTCATATAAAAGAATAATTGCTGGAAAAATAGAGGATGACTGACTTCTATTGTACACAGAGAAAAAGACACTTGCAAAGAATGTAATCAAAGAAAGCAAAGAACTGTTAAGAAATGAAAAATTTATTTTGGAAGGGGAGTGAAAAGGGATAAAAAAAAATCCTCCAACAAAGTTAGTGGAAATAAAAAAGACATGGAAATGATCTGGGATGACAGGGAAGTGAGGGAATGCTTCAAGGAATACTTTAGAGATCTATATATGGGATTGATAATATTCCAAAGAGTGAAATTGAAATTAATGCTATAAATGTTACTTTAAAAAAATATGCAAGTGAAGTCATATATGCTCTGAGCACGTTGAAAAATGATATGGTTGCAGTTTAACAGGAGACATATTAAAATAAAGATGTGATTTATCTATGGGATGACTGTGCATTAATGTAATAGCTATGTGAAAGCTGAAGCTGTGCCTGATAATTGGAAGAATATGGTTATTGTTTTCCCATATAAAGAGAAATGTAGCAAGAATGAATGCAAAACTATAAAGAAATTAGTTTATTAAGTGTACCCAGGAATGTGTTTGACAGATTTCTGCCTGAAAGATAACAAGAGAATGAATGTGATGAATGCTGTATGGCTTGATGTCAGATAGTGTATGAGCAATTCAGAGTTTTACTTTTCAGCACCTCATTAAGACATGCATGGATGTGAAATACTATTTACTGCGTGTTTGATTCATATGACAGTGAATAAGCTTGAATTATCAAATAGTTTGTTTAAATACAAAGTTGACGATTGGTTGCTGAATACAGAAAGAGGTGTATTTGATAGAAAGCATGTGAGAATAAATAAAATGCTTAATGAATTATTCAATATTTCCATAATGAGCCAGGAGCAACTCAAAGATATATGGTGTCTCTTTGGTTATTTGTTGTACTGAGGGATACCTGTAAATATATAAGATTTTTTTTTTTTTAGGAAACATTATAGCTACATTTGTCAGGGTACGTTTTACTGTATATGTTGTTGATGCAGTTCTATCCACTGATAATACAAGTTTTCAACTGACTGTATATATAACCAGAATTATTGATCTGAAAAATTAATGTATCATTCACCATGTGCTATAGTTGTGTTTGACAGAGTAAGTGGAATAAATGATTGCAAATTACACATCAGTGGTGAAAAGTAGAATGAGATGAATTTTTATATATTGGTAAAATGTTTATTAAAGATGAGAAAATGGATGAAGAAATGTTAAGATATACAAATGCTAGTAAAACATTAGTAGGTAGCATGGAATTTCATGGAATGAATGTTTGTCACCCCAAAATAGAACACTTCTGCTCACTTTGTTATAGAGCAGGGGTGTCAAACTAGCCACCCATGAGCTGGATGCATCACGGGTAGCCCACCCCAGCTCTGTGAAGGGAAAAAACATTACAATACGTCACATGATAACAATGTGACACCATGAGTTTGACACCCCAGTTATAGAGAAATGAGAATTGGTATGTCAGGAGAAACAAGTTGAATGCAGTGGGAATGGATTACTTAAGAAATGGGTATGGTAAAATAGGGAGAGGTAGAATCAAGAATGAATGGGTGCTGAATAAATATGGATCAAAAAGGTAACCAGAAGGAAAGAAGTATGTTGAAGAGACTCCCTCATAAGAAATGATGAATGAAGATCAAATTGCAAAGCAACTTGAATAGAACAAGAGGAGGGGAAGACTGGGATAGTTACAGTTGGATGGAGCTGAAGCAATTAATCTTCAAAACAAAGACATTAGAAGGTGTTTTTTTTTAAATCAGAGGCAATATATGTGTTGGTATATAAATGTGATTTGTAAGGATAGAATGTATGGAGAATTTGGGAACCATCTGAACATGGTAGGATATGGAAAGTGAGAACTCCTTTGAGTTCTGTTTGTATAATCAGAATGGATATTTACAAATTAGGGATTTCTCAATAGGACTTGTGATGCCTATAGAGGGCAAATGCCTAAGCATGTTGTTTCTGAAGTTAGTTTTGTTGGGTACAGCTGTAACAAAACAATTGATGCAATACAACCAAGTATGCTTTTACAATGAAATCCAATCTATAACACTCAGCAATTGTCCAATTTAAGGGAGTTATCACTATATATGGGTATATAGAACATTACAGCATTAATAACTACAGCATTAATAAACAATATCTAGCGAATACCTTGCACAATGTCATTAGTGTTCCTCTGCTTCATGCTGTGAGTTTGTGACAAACTGGAGTAACCTTTTTCCTCCTCACTCTGCTGTGGGTAGTTATTTCTGCAGAGACCAGTTTGACTTGGCTGATGTCTTTCTCCAAACTCAGCAGAAACACCCTCATTTCCTAGTGCACAAAACAAGATAGCTGTTTTAATTCCAGTTTCTGTTCCTGAAGCAAGAATAAATACTTTATGAGGGAAACTGAGGTAAATTTACCTGTGATGACTTCGTGATTTTCAAAGCCAACCCCATTTCTTGGTAAATGTTGAGTCTGTTGAGTTAGCGGAAGTTCCTTTTTAAAAAGATAAGCAACATTTTTTGCAAACAAGTTATGTTATTCTCTTGACTCTTTAATAAGGTATGTGCTGGGGAAAACAATATGGCCCACTGTCTTGTGCTGAGCACTTACAGCACATAAAATAACAACATTCTTAGAAAGGTTCATCCTAAGTCCTTTCCTGCAAACTATATTTCGATCACCTCAGCAGTTTAGGTAGTGCTTTTTCATTTCTGCACTATAACAAGTCATTTTATATATGCTATTGAGTTTTCTGCTTCTTGTGGAACAAAGTGCTAGAGATCCAGTAAATATTTTACCTTACCTTTATGTTTTCATGTTTTAATTTAATTTCATACACAGATAGTATTCAACTTATGACTATAATAAGCCTGACAATTATGGCTGTAAATCATGGCAGTTGTAACTGGGTCATCATGTGACTGACCCGATTTTATGAACTTTTTTTGTGGCACTTGTAAAATGAACATCACAGTCATTAAGTGAATCCATTTTTCATTATAGGCATTTTTTTTTGCCAAAAATCAGTGAGAAACATTGGGTTTTGGCAAAAAATGTCATAAATCATTTTGTAAATGAGAGCCACTCAACCATTGCTAGACTCGTCGACTGGAAGGCTGGAATTAGACCTAAGTACCATGTAATGGAGTGAGCTTCCATTACTTCCATTAGACCAGCAAAATACTGTGGACATAATATATTTAGATTTCAGCAAGGCATTCGATAAAGTAGACCACAACCTACTTCTTAGTAAGCTAGAAAAAGGTGGAATAGATAGCACCACCACTAGGTGGACTCGCAACTGGCTGGCAAACCATACTCAACGAGTAGTCCTTAATGGGTCTAACTCTACATGGAGGGAAGTAAGCAATGGGGTGCCACAAGGTTCCATCTTAAGCCCAGTACTCTTCAATATCTTCATTAACTACATAGATGAGGGAATAGAAGGGGAACTTACCAAATTTGCAGATGATACTAAGCTGGCAGGAATAGCTAACACCCAAGAAGATAGGCTCAAGATCCAGATGGATCTTGACAGACTAGAACCTTGGGCTGTATCTAATAAAATGAAATTCAATACAGAGAAAAGTAAAGTCCTACACTTAGGCAAGAAAAACCAAAAGTACACATATAGACTGGGTGAAATCAGGCTCAATAGCAATAACTGTGAGAGGGATCTTGGAGTCTTAGTGGACAACCAGCTAAATATGAGCCAGCAGTGTGCAGCAGCCACCAAAAAAGCTAATGCAATCCTAAGTTGTATTAACAGAGGGATACAGTCAAGATCAAGGGAAGTACTAATATCACTCTATAAAGCCTTAGTAAGACCACATCTAGAGTACTGCATCCAGTCCTGGTCACCACATTATAAAAAAGATGTTGAGGCTCTAGAAAAAGTACAGAGAAGAGCAACCAGGATGATTAGGGGACTGGAGACTAAAACATACAACGAACGGTTGCAGGAACGGCTTGGCTAGTCTAGTAAAGAGAAGGACCAGGGGAGACATGATAGCGGTCTTCCAATATTTGAGGGGCTGCCACAGGGAGGAAGGGGTCAAGCTATTTTCTAAAGCTCCTGAAGGCCAGACAAGGAATAATGGATGGAAACTGAACAAGGAGAGATTTAACCTGGAAATAAGGAGAAACTTTCTGACAGTGAGAACAATCAACCAATGGAACAGCTTGCCCTCGGAAGTTGTGGGAGCGCCATCACTTGAGACTTTCAAGAAGAGATTGGACTGCCATTTTATTTATTTATTTTATTTATTTATTTGATTTGCCAATTGTTTACAAGATAATAAGTATAAGTGTATACATAGTTGTGAATACATGAAATGGGTACATATAAGAAAAATAAAAGAAGAATAAGAGAAACAATAGGACAGGGACGGTAGGCACGTTGGTGCACTACAGACCTCTTAGGAAAGGGGTGAGGTCAATAGTAGACAGTCTAAGGTTAAAGTTTTTGGGGTTTGGGGAAGAAACTACAGAGTCGGGTAGAGTATTCCAGACATTGACCACTCTATTGCTGAAGTCGTATTTCCTGCAATCAAGTTTGGTGCGGTTAACTTTGAGTTTGTATCTATTGTGTGCTCTTGTGTTGTTATGGTTGAAGCTGAAGTATTCATTGACAGGTAGGACATTGCAATGTATGATTTTATATACCATGCTTAAGTCAGACCGAAGACGGCGTAATTCAAGGTTTTCTAGTTCTAGAATTTCAAGTCTGGTGGCATAAGGTATTCTACAACGAGTAGAGGAGTGGAGAACTCTTCTTGTGAAATATTTCTGGACTTTCTCAATTGTGCTAATATCAGATACGTACTGTGGGTTCCAGACTGATGAACTGTATTTGAGTATTGGTCTAGCAAATGTTTTGTATGCTCTGGTTAGTAGTGTGATATTACCAGAGAAAAAGCTACGTAGGATTAGGTTAACAACTCTTAATGCCTTTTTGGCTATGTAGTTGCAGTGGGCTCTAGCACTTAGATCATTAGAGGTGAGTATTCCAAGGTCCTTTACAGAGCTTGGGTCATCAACAAGATCTTGACTATTCAGCTTGTATTTTATTTTCTGATTTTTTTTGCCAATATGTAAGACAGAGCATTTATTTGTTGAGATTTGAAGTTGCCATTTGTTTGACCATTCTGATACATAGTCAAGATCTTTGTCAGAAATGGTGTAGGGTCTCCCGCTTGGGTGGGGGGTTGGACTAGATGACCTACAAGGTACCTTCCAACTCTGATTATCTGTATCTACTTGTTCCAGCTCCTGCCAACCTAGCAGTTCAAAAGCACACAAATGTATAAATACATACTACTTTGGTGGGAAAGTAACAACCTTCCGTGCACATTTGGATATAGTCATGCTGGCCAAATGACTACAAAAACATTTTCGGACAATGCTGGCTCTTTGGTTGTGAATTGGAAATGAGCACCACCCCCTAAAATCAGATGCAACCAGCAGGGGAGACTTTTACCTTTTAAAATGTTGGCCAGTTGTTGAGAACCCAAAATGTGGTCACATGACTTTACAGAAGAGGCAACTTGGAAACTGGATTGTAGGTATCTTTTAGGGGGCTCTGTCGTAAGTTTGACCAATCGCTAAGGTCATAAATTGAGAATTACCCATACTTTATTAGCATGCAAACCTTGCTCCCTTTTTCGAATCAACTTTCACCTTTACCTATTCTGATGAGGCTGAAATCCTATTAAACAAATATTAATTCCATCTTGATATCACACCAGTGTGGTGCTTATTTTTATTTGGTTGCTGCTGTGACAACTATTCTGAGGAACAGGCAAACAGAGCAATTTCTGGCCTGAAAAGAAGACATGGCTTTAGAATAGAGAATACCTTTATTATCATTGCATTCCACGAATACAATGAAATTTGAAAGCTACTCCAGCTCAGTGCCCCAAACACCAGATCACAATCACACTACAGAGATTAATAATAATAATAATAATAATAATAATAATAATAATAATAATAATAATAATAATAATAATAATAATAATACAGCTAGTCTAAAACCTATCTAAAACATTTAGTAAGTTAAATAGTTTAAAAATGCCACTATATACATAGGACTAAATCACAAATGCACTGTTTGATTCAAGACAATTATTGCCTTGGAAAAGAAACTGTTTCTCAGTCTATCAATCCTCATTTGAAGACACCTATAACATCTCCCTGATGGTAACAGTTTGAAATATGAATGACCAGTATGAGAACGGTCTGTGGAGATTTTTTAGTGCTCTAGAGAGGAGTCTGATCTTTGCAATCTCTTCCAAAGAAGAAAGAGAGCAACCAATGATTTTTGTGCTGTGTTTATAACTCTCTGGAGCATCTTCTTATCCACTACAGAGCATCTAGCATACCACACCATTACACAGTATGCCAAAATGCTCTCGATGGTAGAACGGTAAAAAGTAACCAGCAACTTCTCACCCAGACCACTCTTTTTCAGCAGTCTCAGAAAGTGTAGGCACTGTTGGGCCTTCTTTGCAGTGGCCATAGTGTGGACTGACCAAGTAAGGTTGTCGGAAATATGAGTTCCTATAAATTTAAAACTATGAACTCTTTCCACACAATCTCCATTGATATATAGTGGGAGAGGCTCTGCTTTGCATCTTCTGAAGTCTATAATCAATTCTTTGGTCTTTTTGATGTTCAGGGTGAGGTTATGCCTCTTGCGCAACAAGACCAGTCTGAGAACCTCTGACCTATAGGCCGTCTTGTCTCCTGCTGATATGAGTCCCACCAATGTGGTGTCTTTTACAAATTTTATTATAGAGTTAGTGGGACAAGAGGGAGTGCAGTCGTAGGTGTAGAGTGAATATAAAAGAGGGCTCAGCACACAGCCCTGTGGAGAGCCAGTGCTGAGAGCAAGAGTGGAGGAAAAATAGCTGCCAATCCTAACAGTTTGGGGGCTGTTAGTAAGAAAGTCCCTTATCCAACAGCAGATGTGAGAGGAGAGGCCCATTTCCAGCAAATTCTTAATCAGTATATCCTGAATGATGGTATTAAAAGCCGAGCTGTAATCAACGGAAAGCATCCTTACATAGCTCCCACTATGCTCCAAATGTTTCAGTGCAACGTAGAGAGCCATGGCCATAGCATCCTCTGTGGATCTGTTATTCCGATAAGCAAACTGGTATGGGTCAAGGTTTGATGGGAGGCAATCCTGTCTATATTTTAAGACCAGTCTCTCAAAACAATCTCAACAAGATGCAGTTCAATGGTGAGAAAAGGAAGATCCTGCACTTAAGCAGGAAAAACAAGATGTATAGGTATGGAATAGGCAATACCTGGCTCAACAATAATGACTGGTAGACCACTGCTTAAGTATGTCGGCAGTGTGCTGTCCCTTCTGACCTTATGATTCTATAAGATGTGCCTGATTCAATCTCAGAGGCAATCAGCCCCAGAGTACAATTTACTGACTCCTTTTGGCGCCTGCATTCTCATTATTTTCTCCCTCAGGTAATAAGCTGAAATGAAATGAGAAAAACAGGAAGTGCTGGATTGGGGAGGGAAAGCCATCATTGAAAAGTGATGAAAGAAGCATCTGGGTAACAGCCATTGGGGAGGGAACCCTGCCTCGACTCAGTTTCTCCAGACCAGAAAGAAAGCTGAAGAGCAAAGCTAACCTACAGCTGAAGAGAGATTTCCTGCACTGGGATCAGTTCAGCTTCATGAGGTCCTTTTTCCAGATGGATTTTAGAGGCCAGGAAGAAACCTACCTTCTTGCAGGAGAAGGAAGAGCACAAAATAGACTTGTCTTACAGACTGTTTCAATCCAGGGCATATCTTCCCTTTCAAGGTTCATTATAACCTATGGAAAAAACAAAACCTGAACCCTGCCTGAGGCTCCAGTGAGTTGTTACTATACAGAAGAGCCCAGGTTTCCCCATCCTGATGGCTATAAATGTGTTAAATCTCAACAAACTTTAAACAAACTGGTGAAGGATTATGGGAATTCAAAGTACAGTTTAGCATATATCTGATCTGCAGCAATACCATCTCATACAAAATACTCCTTAAACTAATACAATTAAAATCAGGCAAGCAGTTAAGCACCTGGAAATACTGAAACTTTCCTTTAAGGACCATTGAACTTTAGTTGTATGAAAGTGGCAGGAGACAGAAATATGGATTGTAGTCTCCAAAACAGAATTATAGTTTCTTATATGCTTCGGTTGGAATCCTTTTCCATTCTAAGCACATTCAAAGCTGGGCTGCTGATACACTTTTGTTTTACAAATATACTGGTATTGCAAACAGCTCCATACCGAAGGATTATGTCTAACAGGCAAAGCAGACGTATGTTAAGGTAGTAAGAGGAAATGTCTCAAATATTAGGTCAGTATGAATGGTTTTTAAATGTAATGTGTTAAGACCTATTCTATTATTTGGCAGATGACATATTTGTCCCAAATGGGCAAATTCTAGAGAACAAGAGGTTATCAGTTATCTTTATTTGGATTTCTCAAATGATCAGCTCTGTTGAAGGGCACATGCTATTGAGCCTGTTCTAGGCCACCTGAACTGATCTACTGTACCAGGTGGAATATCTAAATGTTAGCCTGTTTGTATGTAATAGGCATGCACCCAATTTTAATTTCATCTTGGCTTCTTTTTTGCACATCAGAATATGTATTCCCCAAACTTTGCCCCAAGTAAGGTGGTACTGTAAAAATAGAGCCCAGCCAAGATCATCTTAAGGCTTACATTCTACTTCAGAATTTATCAAAATTTATGTTATTTAGGATCTATGTTGAGGATTTAGAATTCTCAGGGGTGGAATTCTACCGGTTCAGACCGGTTCTATAGAACAGGTTGTTATGAATCTGCGCAGTTCAGAAAACCGGTAAATCGCACCTTTGGCTGGCCCCACCCCTTCCTGACCCACCCACTCACCCTGCCCAGTCATTCCTCATCTCGCCCGCCATTGCTAACCTGTCTTCACCTGCCATTGCTGCCTGCCTTCCACCGCAGCCCTGATCTCCCTGGGTGAGTGAGCAAGCCCCGGCTGAGTCGACTCCCAGGCCTGCCTAGGCTGCTGTGCTGTCTCCCCCTCCCCCCGGTCTTACCTGGCTTACTTCACCATGACCTAGCTAGCTAGCTGCCCCCCCCCCACCGCATGGCTGTGTCCATGATGGCTGGGGAGGTGGAAACGGTCTCCTCTTTCCCCTGGCCAGGAAGAAGCCGTGCGGCTGTGTCCATGCTGGCTGGGGAGGAGGAAATGGTCTCATCTTTCCCCTGGACAGGAAGAAGCTGTGCAGCTGTATCCGTGCTGGCTGGGAAGGAGGAAATGGTCTCCTCTTTCCCCTGGCTGGGAAGAAGCCGTGCAGCTGTGTCTGTGCTGGCTGGGGAGGAGGAAACGGTCTCCTCTTTCCCCTGGCCAGGAAGAAGTCGTGCGGCTGTGACCGTGCTGGCTGTGGAGGAGGAAATGGTCTCCTCTTTCCTCTGGCTGGGAAGAAGCCGTGCGGCTGTGTCCATGCTGGCTGGGGAGGAGGAAATGGTCTCCTCTTTTTCCTGGCCGGGAAGAAGCAGTGTGGCTGTGTCCGTGGTGCTGGGGAGAAGGGAAGGGTCTCCTTCTCCCCCTGGTGCTGCTGTGGCTGGATCCAACCAAGAAAACTCCCCACTACTGGGAGGTTCTGGGATGTACCACCGCCGCTTGCCTTCTTGGCAAGAGCTTTCCCATCGGCGAGAGAGGCTCTGCAGCCCCTCTCTCCGATGAAAACAATTGGAGCATGCCACCACCACCCACCACCACACACCCCAGGCATGGAGAGCCCCAGATCGGGACTCAGCACACAGGGCATTGCTGGAGCTGAGGGGGCTGGCCTTCCTCTCTACCACCAGCTGTGGGAGGAGGAAGGTTGGGCAAGGTAAAACCAAACCGCTGCCCAGGCAAGAGCTGCCAGTGGGGATGGGCGAGGCTGCAGGGCGAACCTGGCTGGAAGTTGTTTGTAAATCTTTCCAAAAGAGGGAGGAGAGTAAGCTCCACAGCTGATTTTATAATAAGAGAAGACCTGGGTACATTTTTATTAGACAGCCTTTCCTAACAAGACTGATTTTTTGCTTGTATCACTGTTGGTCTCAATGAGCAACTCATCTGCCTTTTTGGTGCTATGCAGTTAATCATGCATTGCTTAAATAGTTTGTTAAGTCCCCATCTTTTCTGAGAGCAAGATAATTATGTTTATGAATTGCTAATATCACCCTCCTGAGTAATTCTCTTTGGAGCACTTTCCATTTTGACAACTTAGGAAAGAAGTATTGTCTTTTGGGTTTACCTGAATTAAATCCAGGTGTAGGCATCAGGGGAGGGTTAATTTGAAAAGAGCAGTAAAAGAGAAGCATGTTTCTGTACATAACAGAAAGGAAAGGAAAACATTGAGAAGTGTTGAGGAGCTGAGGAGTGTGTGTGTGAGTCAAGGAATTCCAGACCGGAAAGATTGTTTTGTATTCCAGTTAAATTAGAAATGGTTCTTTGTGAAGGATCTGTGAAAATTTTGGAATATTGCAATAAGGACAAAGAAAAAAAATATAAAGCAGAAAGATTTAATTAGAGGAGAAGAGAAAGAATGGTAAGACATCCACTAATTGAGTGCTTTGAAAATACCTTTCAAATGTGTTTTCAATTGTAGGATTGGAAATATTTGCTTGACTTTAATGTTCCAAAAGAATAATCTTTGTCAGTATAAGCAGAAATGTATTCTTCAAACTTTAATGCATTTTGCAAAAATCATTGTAGTAAAATGAATACCACTGTAGAACAATTTAAATATTTAATGGAGAAAAATAAGATTTTACACAGGCAAGAAAAAATGTATAGAATAGGTAGTGCTTGGCTCAACTGGAAGTAACTGTGAGAAACTTATCAAACAGATCCAACCTAGAAATAAGAAATTTCCTGACAGTGAGAACAATTAATCAGAGAAATGGGATGCCTTCAGAAATTGTGTGTATGCCATCACTGGAGGTTTTTAAAAAGAAATTTGTCCATAATAGTATAGGGTCTCATGCTTTAGCAGGGGTTGGACTAGAAAACCACCAAGGTCTCTTCCAAGTCTGTTATTCTTTATAAATCTTTCCACTGAGTCTTTCCAAGAGAATGGTGATAAACAATATTTGGAAATGTCCATCAGGTCTTCTGATAGCAAAATCTCATCTTATTGGCTAGTATCAAGGGGAAGATGACTTTGAAAAAGCTTCCTCTCTCACCATAACATGAAAGACGAAGTGAGGACTGGCTGGGAGGGGATGGGTGAGGAGAAGCCAGGCGAGGCACCTCTCCATGCGAGTCACATCGAGTTGGCCATGACTACCAAACCACGCCCAACTGGTCACGTGACCACCAAGCCATGCCCACAGTCACATGACCAAGCCACACCCACAAATCAGGCCATGCCCACAGAACCGGTTCTTAAGAAATTTGAATCCCACCTCTGAGAATTCTAGCCAGTAAAAATAAGATTGAATGTATTATGCACATTTGGAATGATGTCACAATAATAGATTTCTCTGGTTTTGTTTCTGTAGAGTTTATTGTTTCCATATTTAGTTTTCTTTTACTGTGGTTGAAAATAATGTAGGCTTAAACATACCACCCTTTGATATGCAGATGTCCAATTTTCAGTGTAACAGAAGGTTGGATGGTTTCCTAGAATGAAAATTACAATTGTAGACACACTTAATGCTCTTGAGATACAAACAGGTTCGCTATATCTCCCTCTCATCATGTCTGAAATGCTCCACTTCATATTATTGCCTTAAAAGAAATGTTCATTCTAAAACAGGACTGTCCAATCTTGGCAACTTTAAGACTTGTGGACTTGGGCTTCCGGTGGCACTTCTGTCAAAGACTGACCGAAGACTGTGATCGTGTGCGGCTTCGATCCATGCTTATCCTGTTGGAGGGTCCCAATGGGACCGGATCCATCTCGGACCCACCTTGGAGGGGTGGGGGAAGAGAGGGAGACTGCCAGCCAGGTCAAGGGGAGCTGCATCCTGTCTTCAAGGGGAGCCGCATCTCCCCTCCCTGGCTTGCCTTGAAGACAAGAGATAGTGGCAGTTTTAATGGCTTCCCTGAAGACAGGAAGCTTCTGGGACTTAAGTGTGTGCTGGAGCAGTGAAGTGGTAAGCTGCATGTAACCAGGCAAAATAATTTTGATTTTTTTTTTTTGACAACCCCGAGAAACAGAAGGAAAGAGCCCTCATTTAAGAGTATGGCAGCGACGAATGAAAAATAAGAGGAAAATGCAAGGTGAATAAAAAACCAGATTTTAAAAGGACTACAATGGAATTAGACTAAATTTGGAATAAGATACAGAAATTGGCATTAATTATGCACTGGATAGAATGCTGGACTTGCCCAGAATTGACTACATTTAAAACAGCTAATGGTTGAAAATTAGTGTTAATACAATTGAAAAGAGAAAAATAGAACTTTGAAAAGTGGAAAGTGATGTAGAGCGCCATCTAATGGTTAAAGGTACTTTTTTCTTTATGATTTCATGGAAAATTACTGGTCTTACAAATGTGTGAATGAAAAATGAAATAAAAGACTATTAAAAAAATAACCCTGGAAGCACTAAAAAAAGGGAGATTGCAGCAAAGGGACAAGCGAAGATAATAACTTGGGACTGTTTGGTGTTGATTGTGACAAGGAGATAGAAGGATTAACAAGAGGAACTGAGACAAACAGATATTTTTGGCCAGGATTAAAATAAAAGACTCTGACTTTTAATAAAATAAAGAATAACTCAACTGATTTAAAAAAGTGGAATAGGCAAAGAATTCAAGTTAGAACTACAAACTGTGAGAGGAATGTTAAAAGAAAGAATAGAATTATTGGACACACTGGCAGAAAAATTAATGTTCACAGAAGAACAAAAAAATTCAAGGAGGAGGAGTTAAAGGAAGAGGAAAGCAGCTTAGAAGAGCACAAAGAACAAGAGACATTGCAAAAAGATATAAAAGGAATCAAAACTAAGATACTGATTATAGATGTAATAAATAAAAGGGAAAATGCTCCCAAGATTAAACAAAAGAAGAAGAAGCTGTACAAGAAAAAATTCCAAAAGAGAGAACAGGAAAGGGTGGGGGAAAAATAAGTGATTGGCAGATTAAAACAAAAACAATACTAGAGGAAAAAAGAGGAGTTAAGAGGAAAGACCAGGGAAATTTAGAAAAGGGAAAGCTGGTCAAAATTCCAAGAAATTATAAGGCCGAGAGATTTAGAGATATGGGTTAAATATAATATAAAGGGGGGATACCACATGGAGCTGTATTTTGGTACTTTTTTTAGAAATATAGATTGGGGAGATTTGAAGTTTAAAACTTACGGGAATTACCTTAAGATTATTATATAATTATATATGAGAAAAATAAAGATAGAGCGAGAGAAATTAAGAGGGCTTTATTGTTAGCAAATCCTTTTATATATATATATATATATATATATATATATATATATATATATATATGTATATGTATATGTATATGTATATGTATATGTGTGTGTATATATATATATATATATATATATATATATATATATATATATATATGTATATATATGTATATGTATATGTATATGTATATGTATATATGTATATATGTATATATGTATATATGTACATTAAAAACAGAGAATATGGTAAACTAGAAAAAATTATGCTATTATGACCAAAAAGTGTTATGAAAATTAAATAAAACTTTATAGGTTAAACTTGTGTCAGCCTTCAAGATCTTCTACTATTGCTTTGCATCTTTTGGCTGCCATAAGTAACGGGGGGAGGAGGGGGTAAAGTCTGGGAAGCGAGCTGGAGGTGTTACATTCTAGTGTTGTAAAAATGAGAAGTGGGGGATTATAAATTCCTGTTTAGGTTTCTATTTCTCGCTTAGCTTTCTTTTCTCTACGCAGCTGCAAACCTTTATCAAAATATGCCAAGGTCAATGGACAGAGGCCTCATCACCACCTGAAGATGTCCACTTGATCATATTCACAACTTTTAATTGGAAGAATCATTTGAACTATTGGGGGTGGGAACATTTCCATCACTTTGTATATGTGATTTGCGCGCCTAATTTCTCAGATTCAGAATTCTACGGTTGCTACCACTTCATTTTCAGTAAAAGATATCTTTTCTCTAATCTATGGAGTCTAAGTATTTCTTTCTTGAATTTTGAATGGAGCACCACCTGACATTATTCTGAATCTCCCTCTACCAACCCACCCGGAGAAAATATCCAGTTTCTTCCGAGGGGGTCTGAACATCATGTCATCTCCAACCAGTGACCAGGAGGACCTGGGCGCCATTGGAGGCCAAGAGTCTTTGTTGCTGGAGGAGGCACAGGAAGCTAAATTGTTAGCGGAGCTCAATCTGGAAGAGATTCCAGCTGTGAAGCCCAGATGGTCATTGGGAGTTGGCTGGAAGGATCCAGAGGAGTTTCTCCCACCCCTAGAATCACCATCACCCGACGGCGTGGAAGAGAGGAGCCATGGCAAGAGAGGGAAAAGAGAGAGCTTTTACTGGACCAAGCCAGGCAACTCCTCAATGAGACATTTGGGCAACCTCACGCTACACACAAAGGTATGAAGGGGAAGGGGAAGCAGCCCCAGCCAGAAGAAGCTGAGCAACCCCCACCCCCATAAGTCAACCTGAGTCAGAGCAACAGCAAGCAGCAACCCTGGGGCCCTCAGGGGAAGGAGTAATTGCCAGAAGACGTAGAGCTCCCAAGCTGCCTCCGCTAGAAGTAAAATTTGGGGGAAATCCCAAAGACTTGGGGTTTTTCCTAGCACAAGTTTGGAGCTATATGGAAGAATACGGGGAGGAATTCTCCTCAGAAGCAGTCAAAGTGAGATGTATTACCAGGGCTCTGGAAGGAATAGCTGCAGAGTGGATGGTGACTTTGCATAATGATAACGCCCCCCAGCTGCTGAATTATAACCTTTTTATGACTGCGCTGCGGGCAAGATTTGAGGACCCACTGGTGGAGCGAAAGGCCAGGATCAGGATGAAGACTATAAATCAGGCGCGGAGGTCAGTGGCCGATTACACCCAAGAGTTGAGACAGCTGGCATGTCATATCCGAGGCTGGTCCCAGGGAGCCCTGATAGAAGCGTTTAAAGATGGATTAAATGAAGACGTATACCAGAGATGCATTGCCAGAAGGGACCCAAATGATTTGCAGATGTGGTACTTGCTGGCAGAAGAAGTGGAAATTGATCTAACCCGAAGCAGACACCGGGGGGGGGGGCCTCTGGTTGGTGCAAGCCTTCCCCGCCATGTCCTCAAGAAGTCCCCAAGCCCCAGAAGGGAGGGATGGCGGCAAGACCCAAACCCACTGCCTGCTTCCGATGTGGGAAGGAAGGTCACCAGGCTGCGGACTGCACGGCCAAGTTGGATCCAAAGGGTGCACCAAAAGGAAGGAGGAAGCCTGAAAAACCCCCAGCGAAGCCTCACGAAACTGCGCTTAAGACAAGGGAGGTTGTAGAGGTCGCCCCTCTGGAAAGAGAGGAGCTGGGACCTCCGACCTCCTCTGAAGAGAGTGAATCTGACTCGGAAGACAACTTCCTGGTAAGTCCAAACAAGGGCCCTATGACCATTCCAGTGAAACTGAGGGTACCCACCTCAGGGGCCGAAGGGGAGATGCTAGCCTTGCTAGACTCTGGGTGCACGAGGTGTGTAATCAACACGAAAGTAGTAGAGGAAATGGGTTTAAGAGTAAAACCTTTAAAAACGCCCATAGCCTTTTGCCAATTGGATGGATTGGTGGTGGGGGGCTGCCCTGCACGTTTCATAACGGAACCCCTAGAAATGACCATGGGAGAGCATAAAGAAACCCTGTGTTTTATTGTGGCCCCTGGGATGGAGCAACCGCTAATATTGGGATTACCATGGCTCCGGAAGTGGAACCCCCACGTTAACTGGAGGAAGGGGTCGTTGCGCATACGTACCAATCAGCAACCGGAAAGGGAGGAGCGATCTCAGCCGAAGCTTCAGAATCCGGTTGAGTTAGCCTCCACAGGTACCGAGAACTTGAAGGGGGAGGAGAAAATTCCGAAGAAATATTGGGATTTAAAGGAAGTGTTCAGTGAAAAGGCCTCAGTGAGCTTCAGTGAGCTCCCCCCGCATTGGTCAACAGATTGTAGTATTGAAATTTTACCTGGGGTGAAGTTCCCGAAACCGAAGCTATATTCGATGACACCACAGGAATTAGAAGAGCTGAGATCATTTATCGATAAAAATTTGGAACGTGGTTTCATCCAACCCGCTAGACCCCGGGTAGCGGCCCCAGTGCTGTTCCGTGAAAAGAAAGATGGCTCCAAGCGCTTGGTAGTTGACTATAGAAACCTGAACGCAATTTCCGTGGAAAACGTGTACCCCCTTCCCCTGATGAAGGACATGCTGGCCCACCTGGCTAAGGGAAAATTTTTCACGAAGCTGGACTTGAGAGAAGCATACTACCGAATTCGAATTAAGGAAGGAGATGAGTGGAAAACCGCTTTTAACTGCCCGATGGGTTGTTTCCAATTCAACATTCTCCCATTTGGCCTACAGGGGGCCCCAGCCGTATTCATGCAGATGATCAATCAGGTGTTACATGAACATTTATACAAGGGAGTTTTGGTTTACCTTGATGACATCCTTATCTACATGGAAACTTGGGATGAACATGTGAAACTAGTGCGGTCAGTCCTACAGAAACTGCGAGCCGCCAAATTGTACGCTAAACTGTCCAAATGTGAGTTCCATCAAGAGAAAATTGACTATTTGGGGTATTGCATCTCACATGAGGGCATAGAAATGGATCCAGAGAAGGTGCGTGCCATGTTGGAATGGGCCCCCCACGCACCAGAAAACAACTTCAAAGTTTCTTGGGATTTGCCAATTTTTACCGGCAATTTATCCCAGCTTTTGCTAAGATAGCAATGCCTATCACAAATCTCCTAAAAACTAAAGGGGAGGTGAAGCCAAGGCCTAGCAAACCGCTGGAGTGGTCCATGGAATGCAAAGCAGCTTTGAAAAGCTGAAACAACTGTTTGCTGCAGAACCAGTGCTAAAGCACCCAGACATGGACGCTCCTTTCATGATCCAAGCCGATGCGAGCGACATGGCCGTGGGAGCGGTATTACTTCAAATCAATGAGAAAGGAACTTTACAACCCTGTGCCTATACCTCCCGCAAACTATCTGAAACCGAAAGAAGATGGGCCGTCTGGGAAAAAGAAGCTTTTGCAGTTCGTTGGGCTCTATTGACTTGGAGACATTTTTTGGAAGGAGCAAAACACCTGTTTGAGGTATGGACTGATCATAAGAATTTGGAGGCCTTAAAAACGCCTCGGAAGCTGTCCCCTAAACAAGTTCGCTGGGCCCAGTACTTTAAGCGATTTAACTTCTCATTGAAGTACATTCCAGGGGGGAGGAATTTCATGGTGGATGCTTTATCTAGACTGCCTAAATATAATAGTGTTCGCCAGGAAGTGATACGGCCGATTGTCTCAACCAAACAGCTAGCCGCCCCAGTGGTCACTAGAGCTCAAAAGAAGAAACAAGAAGTGGATTTATCGAATGATTTGACTGCACAACTAAAAGAAGCCCTAAAACTTGATGATTGGTTCCTGGCTCATTCGAACTGTTAGTACAGTTAGAGATGGTTTGGCTTGGATGGGAACGAAGCTGTATGTACCAGAGACACTGAGAAGCCAAATATTACAACAAGCTCATGATTCTAAAGCGGCTGGCCATTTTGGATTCATGAAAACCTTACACCTGGTTAAGCGGCAATTCTGGTGGCCTACGTTGAAGAAGGACATTGAAACTTATGTGGCTAGCTGCTCAATTTGCGCATCAGCAAAGAGACCTCCTGGTAAGCCAGCAGGACTGTTACAAAATGTGGCTAGACCAATGGCTCCGTGGAAGGAAATCTCTATGGACTTTATAGTGGAATTACCTGAAAGCACCGGAAACACGGTTATTTGGGTGGTAACCGATTTGTTTTCCAAACAAGTACACTTCATACCTTGTTCCAAGATTCCCTCTGCAAAAACGTTGGCTAAACTGTTCATACTACATATCTATAGATTACATGGCGTTCCTGAACGTATAATTTCTGACAGAGGGGTTCAATTTACCTCGAACTTTTGGAGGGAGTTCCTGAAGTTAATAGGCTCCGCCCAAGGCTTAAGCTCCGCCCACCATCCCCAAACCAATGGGGCCTGTGAGAGGACTAATGCAGTGTTAGAACAATACCTTAGATGTTACATAAACTATCAACAGGATAATTGGGCTGACCTATTGCCTTTCGCCAAAGTGGCATATAACAATTCTGTACACAGTAGTACTGGGTTTACCCCATTTAAAGTGGTGTCAGGACAAGATTTTGTACCCATTCCTGAACTTCCTCGTGAAAGGCCTAACATCCAGTCGTTAGACAAATGGATATCTCAACTCCAACTTAATTGGCCAGTCACTCGTAAAGCGCTAGATGATGCACACCAGTCTCACAAGAAGTTTGCAGACAAAAAGAAAACTCCTCAGAAACCGTATCAAGTGGGCGAAAAAGTTTTCTTGTCCACCAGATATCTACAAACCACTCAAAAGTCGAAGAAACTTGGTCCTAAATATGTGGGTCCTTTCACGATTGAACGGATTGTAAATCCTGTGACAGTCCAACTGAAATTACCAAAAACTCTTCGACGAATCCACCCGGTCTTCCATGTTAGTTTGTTAAAACCTGAACATACTTCTGGTTTAAGACCGACCCAACCTGATCCTCCTATACCATTGCTGATCGAAGGTGAACAACATTTTGAAGTTAAAGAAATTCTGGACTCTCGCAAATGGAGAGGTCGGCTCCAATATCTCGTGGCTTGGAAACACTTCCCTTCTTCCCAAGCTGAGTGGGTCAATGAAAAAGATATTAGAGCCCCTAAGCTGATCAAAGCCTTTCGTACAAAGTATCCTGATAAACCCTAGAAATGTATCCATTTTATTTACTTGATTATTAATTAGTATCTTTTATGTTTCTTTTTCTTTTGTAGGACTAATGCTTTTTCTAGGAGGGCCAAATGTCAGCCTTCAAGATCTTCTACTATTGCTTTGCATCTTTTGGCTGCCATAAGTAACGGGGGGAGGAGGGGGTAAAGTCTGGGAAGTGAGCTGGAGGTGTTACATTCTAGTCTTATAAAAATGAGTAGGGGGGGAGTATAAATTCCTGTTTAGGTTTCTATTTCTCGCTTAGCTTTCTTTTCTCTACGCAGCTGCAAACCTTTATCAAAATATGCCAAGGTCAATGGACAGAGGCCTCATCACCACCTGAAGATGTCCACATGATCATATTCAGAACTTTTAATTGGAAGAATCATTTGAACTATTGGGGGTGGGAACATTTCCATCACTTTGTATATGTGATTTGCGCACCTAATTTCTCAGATTCAGAATTCTACGGTTGCTACCACTTCATTTTCAGTAAAAGATATCTTTTCTCTAATCTATGGAGTCTAAGTATTTCTTTCTTGAATTTTGAATGGAGCACCACCTGACAACTTGGCTAAATAGAAACAAAAAGGAAACTTAATTTCCTTTTTTTCTTTTTTTATTGTATATATATTAAATAGAAAATGTAATTGATTATATAAAGGATATGAGAAAATAGAGAATATGGTAAATTAGAAAGGATTATATTGGAATGTAAAGTATTTGTAATGAGAGTATTATACTTATGATTAAAAAGGAGGGGAATGAAAATTTAATAAAATTTAATAGGTAAACTTTGGCTAAGTGGAAACAAAGAAAAAATATGAAATAGTTATATGAATATCTCTGGAATAGACATAAGATTTATTGTAGACTGGGGGATATACCATGTGGATCCTGAATATATTAGTTTTATTTTATTTTTATTCTTTTTTGTTTGTTTATTATATATCAGCTTTGAGAAAATTAATGAAGATAATAATGAATAATGTAAAATAAAATAGGTGGTAAGCTGAAAATGGAAATAATAGGGGATAAAGAATGGAAAATATATGTGAGAATGAAATGTCTTTGATACTGAATTAATGAATTGAAATATGAAGTAAGAACTTATTTAAAGATTAGTGGAATTGATAATGACGATATGAAATTAGATGGGAAAGTTGGAAATGTAACTATGACTATGTATAAATGCTGTAACCTGGAATCATGTTGCTCAATTGAAGAGATGTATAAAAAATAAAAAAATTCTTTAAAAAAATAGACTTGTAGACTTCAACTCCCAGAATTCCCCAGTTGCCAAGGTTGGATACTTCTACTCTAGAACTATAGTATTCAAACTTTACTCCTCAAAACACCATGAGAAGCATCCAAGGGTTCGACACGGCATTTCTGTTTACATAGTATGAAATATGATTCCTTGATTGAATCCTGTGGGGCAAGGAGCATCTATAGTCTGCAAGCCTTGTTACAAATTGGACTGAAATGTGAAAAGGCTATTATGGATGATTTTATACATTCTCATAACATACCGAAGGAAGCAGCTAGGCCCCTGGGGGAACCATGGATCACTATCTCTGTAGGAAGGAGGAAGAGGTGGAAAAAGAAGGAAGAGGAAGAGAGGATGCCGTGCTGGGATTTTCTTTAGGCTGAGTAAGTTTCCACACAAGCCTTCAATTCCAAGTATATTTCTTACCAGTGCAAGATCTCTGACTAACAAAATGGATGAATTAAGGCTACAGATTGCAAAGACTAAATTCATCAAGAACTGCTGTATTTTGCTAATCACAGAAACTTGGCTTCATTCACTCATTCCAGATGCAGCTGTTGAGCTGGAAAGCTACATAGCTCACCGGCAGGACAGGAATAGAGATTCTGGCAAGATCAAAGGGGGAGGTTTAAGCCTTTATGTGAACAACAGCTGGTGTATCAATACAAAGACTGTAGACAGCCACTGCTCCATGGACCTGGAGTATATGACACTTAAATGTAGACCCATATATCTTCCACAGGAATTCAGCGTGGTTTTGATTACTGCAGTAATCTCCCACCTGATGCCAATACTACCATAGCTTTGGGATTCTTGTATAGCGTTGTTAGTAATCAGCAGAATAAGTATCCTGATGCTGTCATAGTGGGGGACTTTAATCAAGCTGATTTAAAAGAAGTGCTCCCTAAATTCTATCAGCATGTTAAATGTGCTACTAGAGGAGCAAACATATTGGACAAAGTATATATCAACATCAAACATGGCTAAAGGTTATACAATTACCACATTTGGGACAATCAGACCGTATGTCACTGCTTTTAGCACCAGCTTACATCCCTCTTAGGAGACGGGCTCTGCCTATAATAAAGACAATGAAATCTTGGCCAGAAGATGCTTCCCAACAACTTCAGGATTGTTTTGAGAACACAAATTTGGACATCTTTTACCACCCTGACCTAGAGGTGCACACTGCAACTGTTCTGTGCTATATCAAACACTGCATAGATACTATCACTGTGGATAAACGTATTAGGATCTATCCCAATCAGAAACCCTGGATGACCAAGGAAGTCCAGTGCCTCTTGCATGACAAGAGCAAGATCCGGTGATGGGGCAAGATACAGTGATGCCAGAGCTAATCTGAAGAAAGGTATTCGGAAGGCCAAGACTGATTATAAGAGGGAGATTGAGGATAATTTTTATAGCAATACTTTGAGGCAGGTGTGGCGAGGGATTCAACAAATTACAATGTCAACCGACCAATGTCATCCCTGCTGAGGGGGATGCTTCATTGGCAGAGGAACTGAATCATTTCTTTGCTTACTTTGAAGTGGAGACATCAGAGACAGATAAAACACAACTACCAGCCAACCTCATTGTTGAGGAGCATTCTGAGGGCTGTGGACCCTAGAAAGGCTGCCAGTCCTGACGGTATTTCTGGCCAAGTGCTTAAAGACTGTGCTGATCAGTTGGCTGGAGTCTTTACCAGGATCTTCAATCGGTCTTTATCCCAGTCCACTATTCCATCTTGTTTGAAGGCTTCCACCATTGTTCTGCTGCCAAAGAAGTTCCCTATCAATAACCTCAACGGTTACAGACCAGTGGCACTCACTCCTATCATCATGAAGTGCTTTGAGAAATTGGTCTGCCAGCACATCATTTCTGGTCTTCTGCATACATTTGATAAACACCAGTTTGCATCCAGAAAAAAAAAAAAGATCTACAGAGGACGCTATAGCCATCACTCTTCACACTGCTCTGACTTATCTAGAACAGCGGGAGGGCTATGTGAGGATGCTTTTTGTGGATTTTAGTTCTGTGCTTAACACAATTCTTCCACATAGACTAGTGTCTAAACTTCTGGACCTTGGGCTTTCTAATTCAATCTGCCTTTGGATTATGGATTTCCTGTCTGGCTGCTCACAAAGGGTCAGATTTGGTAATCATACCTCATCAGCCCTTATTCTTAACACTGGTACACCACAGGGTTGTGTGTTGAGTCCCTTACTCTGTACTCTTTAAGTGCATGACTGCATTCCCACTCATGTTAGTAATATTATTGCTAAATTTGCAGATGATACAACAGTGGTGGGACTTATCTCCGGGGGGATGAGTCTGCCTACCGAGATGAGGTGGACCGGTTGCTTTCGTGGTGTGGAGACAACAACTTGGTCCTCAACACCAATAAGACCAAGGAGTTTATAGTGGATTATAGAAGGAACAGATCAGACATCCAGCCCTTGCTTATCAATGGAGACCGAGTGGAGCAAGTGGCCAGTTTTAAGTTTCTGGGTGTTACCCTAAAAGAGGACCTGACCTGGCGTTCCCACATTGCAGCCCTGGTCAAAAGGCAGTGGTGTTGGGGATTTCCGGTTCAATGTGTGAAGGGTGAAGGATGTGTGTTTGTGTTTATTTTCATGGGCATGGTGATGATGTGCACTGAAGATGGTGTTTGATTTCATTGTATGAGGTGCAATGACAATAAAGTAAACTAAACTAAACTAAACTAAAAAGATCTGCTTGTAAGTTTCGACATGGTTTCACTATTCACTCAAGTCCCGATAAAACAAACAAACTAGAAATCATCAAAAACAAATACCAACCTCCCAAACACCTCATAGAACGAGCAGAACACTGCTTAACCAACACATATTTCATATACAAAGGACAAAGATACAAGCAAACTGAAGGAGCCCCCATGGGATCACCACTGTCACCCGTCATTGCAAACCTGTTCATGGAAGAATTCAAATCCAGAGCCCTAGCCAATGCCACCCACAAACCCAAACTATGGTTAAGATACATCAATGACACATTTGTAATTTGGCCCCATGGAAAAGAAAACCTAAACAATTTCCTAACACACCTAAACAGCACACACCCCAAAATCAAATTCACCATGGAAACGGAAACAAACAACTACCATTCCTAGATGTACTAATCTACAAAAAAACTGATGGCACACTAGGACACACCATATACCAGAAGAAAACACACATGAACCGCTACCTCAACGCCCAATTCCATCACCACCCAGCACAGATAAACTCCGTGGCCAAAACACTAATTGCCAGAACCAAACGCTTGGCAGACAAGACACACATAAAGACTGAACTATGCACCCTGACCAAAGTACTGACAGCCAATGGCTTCCACAAAAGCAAAATCACAGGCCTGATCCACAAAAACACACTGAGACATAATAGAGACCTAGAAGATGAACAGGCCTATGGAACAGCTGTCCTGCCCTACATAAGAGGTACTACAGACAAAATCAGTAAGATACTACACAGGCATCACATCAAGACTGCCTTCAAAACAGACAGAAAAATAGCAGCCATCCTAAGAAACCCCAAAGATAAAATTGACCTGGAAAACCAAGGCATATATGAAGTCCCCTGTGAATCATGCCCTGCCACATACATTGGACAGACCAATAGAAGAATAAGTACCCGCCTGGATGAACACAAAAATGCAGTAAAAAAGCTGGAACACACTTCCTCACTAGTCCAACACATGAAAGCCACAGGTCATAGCATCAACTTCAATGGCACCAAAACCCTAGCCACTATAGAAAACCCCAGCTACAGAATTATCAGAGAAGCCATAGAGATTGAAAAAAGACCTGAAAGCATGAATAGAAGAGATGACTCCACCAGACTGTCAATTATCTGGAAGCCTGCACTCTCAAAAAAAAAAAAAAAAAAATCTCCACACCACAAGCCAGGCAAACACCTGGGCACAAACAGATCCCCCCTGATACCTCCAGCTCAAACACACCCCAACCAGGTACCCAGATGAAACCTAGCTTCCTAATAAATGATAGCCATCCATTTACTCGGAGCCAAGCTGCACTAAAAGCCTCCAATACAGGAAACACAATGTTGCCAGCCAATCAAGACAAAAAAAGCTACAAAACAGACAGAAGATATTAGAAACACCAATCAAGCAGAACACAGCAAACTCCAAGACCAATAAACACAGACCAAGACTCCAACCAATCAGGATGAAGAAAACACCATTCTGGCACAGCAGTAGGCTAGCCCCAAATTTTAAACAGAAACGGCTGTGAAAGTCTGACTCACAGACGAACACAATACAGAAGCCTGATGATGGCAGATGAGATTCTGCCGAAACGTTGCTACAACTTTAAAAGCACAACTATAATGATGTGGGAAAATACCCAAACAAAGCTGAATACCATACATACATTCATACATATATATACACACGCACACATACACACACACACGTGTGTGTGTGTGTAACATGGCTATATGGACAAGGGAGAATTTTCTTTTTACTATTTTTTATTTTTTTGAAAATAAATTGTCCAGAGTTATTCTAGAGTTATGCCTCCAAATCTAATTATCTCAATATCAATACTATTTATATATAACATTCCAACATTATATAATTAAAAGGTACTATTATTTTTCAAATATTCATGACATGAAAGTATTGGAAAATGTTTCCCATTTCAGACCCCCCTGATACCTCCAGCCCAAACACACCCCAATCAGCCACTGAGATGAAACCTAGCTTCCTAATAAACAATAGCCGGCCATTCACCCGAAGCCAAGCCGCACTAAAAGCCTCCAATACAGGAAACACAATGTTGCCAGCCAATCAAGACAAAAAAAGCTACAAAACAGACAGAAGATATTAGAAACACCAATCAAGCAGAACACAGCAAACTCCAAGACCAAGACACAGACCAAGACTCCAACCAATCAGGATGGAGAAAAAAACCATTCTAACAAACCACAAGGCTAGCACCAAATTTAAAACAGAAACAGCTGCAAAGCCTGACACACAGACGAACCCAATACACAAGCCTGATTTCCTCACTAGTCAAAGGCAAAGGCATGACTACTGGGTGCGGGTAGCAGCCATTGGAACCTTGAATCCAGGTTGTACGTAGCCCTGGGTAGATCTGTCATAACTTTGAATAGTAACTAAGTGATCGATCATAAATCAAGGACTACCAGTAATAATTTTTACCACCTATACATCTCAGATCAAACACTGTAATTGGTTATACCTTTTCATTTGATGCTTGATCTTCAGAGCAAATCTCTGGCGGACTTCTGCAAGCAGGTCTTCTTACTTCAATGGATAGTTCATCTTCTCCTAAAACTAAAACCATAAATAATTAAAATTGCTGAGTACATTCCATCAATCAATGTCTGAACTCAAGGATTCTAACATTTCCTGCTTAATTAAGTCAAAGAAGTATACCCTTTAATTATTATATCCTTTAATTAATAACTCAAGCTGTAAGATTTCCAATTCAAAAAACTAAATAATCAAATAAGCCTTTAATGTGTTAAGCAACAACATTTGATCATAATTAATATTTATGAATTAGGAAATAATCACCGAGTTCCTTAATTAAGCAATATTTGCTTTGACAAATTAATCAAATTTACACATTATGTTTTATTTACTCTTTGAATAAAATTTGTTTAATTTCTGCACAAATTTGCATTAGTCTAACAGATACCTCTGAAGATGACAGATGTGGAGACTTTCTAAATGTTATTCAGTGGCAGGAGGCCTTTGAGTCTTAGTATTATGGAATATTCAATAATTCTAAAGTACCATGCCTATTGTTAAAAAGGGGAAGAATGGATATGTAATGCAGACAAGGAAGGACTATCAATTGAAGACGGAAAAACAACAACAACAGCAACAACAATAAGGAGTTACAGACACGAAACAGCACTGTGGATTGAGTTGTGAGCACTAGAACTTTTTTTTAAACTTTCATATTCATTTGGGAAATACCTAATCCATGCTTTAAAAGCTCCTTTTGCAGAAAAGTGATGGCTAGCTTTTTTGCAGACACATGCATACACATAATAAGTTTGTACTGCACATACAACTGCTATAGAAATCAAGCAATAAGGCTATGACATTTCTGCAAGATACACTATAAAATAAGCATGCTAGCTAGAAAGAAACTGAATTTCCCACTTGTAAAATGCTTGTGTTTGGGGTGTTGAGTAACACAGATTTTTGCATTAACGGTACTGTAGAGAAGTTATTTGGAGCATTCTTAAGAACTGAGTAATAATTGGTTATTGTGCAAAAAAAAAAAACCTCTTCCATTGCTCTTTAGATTAGGGGGAGGGAGTAAAAGGCCAAGGAAAACGTGTGTCTTGAGAAGCTATCCTTCGGAAATGGAGTCATCCAATGAGACTGGAAAATTATTCCACATGGAAGGGAGCATGATATTCAATACTAGAACAGCTTTCTCCTTTATTATTATTCCAATTCCACTAATTGTGTTTTTGCACCTAATGTTGGCCACTTTTCTTCTTCATGACTTAATCCCTGTAAAATTGCAATAAAATAGCATCTAATTACATATGAAATAGTCCACAGTGATATTGTTTGTAGTTCTGCAGTTTTCTTGGCAAGATTTCAGGAGTGGTTTGGCACTGTCTCCTTCCTAGAGCCAAGAGAGAGTAACTGGCCCAAAGTAATCCAACTGGCTTTGTGCCTAATGCAGGACTAGAATTGTTTCTAGCTTAATGCTGCAACCATTACATCAAACTGGCTCTCATTCCAATTTTAGGAATCCAAATTGTTTCCAAGACTATGTGGAATCACATTAATGTCACCCATAGCCATGGATTTAATTATTCTTCCAAATGTTTGCCAATCTCAGTAATTTGAAAATGTTTTCTAATTTTTTGTCTTCCGGGTTACCATCTCTTGGAATGGCTACATCAATAAATCAACAATGGCTATTTTTTTTTTTTTAAATAAAGTTTTTATTTTTTACAACAAACATACAAACAAAACATAAAAACATAAAACCATCTTTCAATTATATGCATACAGTGTGTCAGTTGGTTACAATCTTTTGTGCTATCCTTTTTTTTGCCATTACAAGTTGTATAAATTTTCATCTTGTCAGTCAAACATGTGCTTATGTATTTATCAATCATTAATCATTCATTTGACTAAACTATTTTTCCATCATTTTATGCAAGATATTCTAAATATCATTATAGTTTAATCTTATACATTCATCCAATGGTTATATATTTTATATTGTATTCTATATCCATCTATTAATTTTTTTATTGTAAAACTTCCTAATCTATTTCTTTATCATGTCTTTTTATCTAACCATTGATAAAATAAATCCCATATCACATAAAATTGTTTATCTTCTTGTTCTCTGATTTCAAATGTCAATTTACTCATTTCAACACAGTCCATGAAATTTTCTTTATATGCAGCTGACATTGTCATTTTATAATTTTGAGACCACAATTTTTGCCATTTCTCTAAATCAATCCCATATCCAACATTTTCCCCCCAAGCAATCATCATTTCTTTAACTTGTTCTTCCTCTAATTTAAACTCCAGCAAATGTCCATAAAGTTTTTTAATTACTTTTTCATCAGTACCTGTCAAAATTTTATCTAAATCAGTCAACTTATCATAGATACCTTCTGTTTTAAAATCTTTATCAAATCTAGATTGTATTTGCAAATATGAAAACTAATTCATTTTTACACCTTGTTCTTCCAACACTTGCATAAATTTAAGTTCACCCTTTTCATTCAATATCTCATCATATCTGTTTGTTCCTTTTTATATATTATTGGATAAGAAAAAGCTTCAATAGTAGATAACCATAATGGAATTTTTAAATAATATTGCTTTTTTATCTTCTCCCAGTTTAAAAACAATGCTTCTCGAATATAATGTCTTCTAAAATACCCCTGCATTTTAGTTCCCTTATACCAGAGGAAGGCATGCCACCCTAACAGCAAGTCATGTCCTTCTAAATTCAAAAGTCTAGTATTCCTTAATGTTATCCACTCGTTTACCCACATCAAACTCATCGCCTAGTAATATAATTCCCAATTGGGCAAAGCAAATCCTCCTCTTATTCTTGCATCTTGTAACAATTTAAGTTTTATTCTCGCTTTCTTCCCCCGCCAAATGTATTTTAGCACTATTTTATTTAGATCTTCAAAAAATTCTTTTCCTAATCTAACTGGAATTGTCTGGAATAAATATAAGATTCTAGGCAATACATTCATCTTAATTGTAGATATTCTCCCAATCAATGATAATTGTAAATTTTCCCATTTTATCAAATCTGTCGCAATCTGTTGTTTGAGTTTAAGATAATTGTCCTCCTTGAGTGTGCTACATCTTGATGTTAAATGTATCCCTAAATACTTAACCTTATTTGTGACCTGGATCCCCAAAATTTCCTCCAATTCTTTCTTTCATCTTGCTAATATGTTCTTTGTTAAAAAAAATTTTTTTAATCTTTTTATTTTCAAACCTGCTACTTTCCCATACTCTTCTATCTTTTCTATTAGCTTAGGTGCTGACTCCAATGGATCCTCTAATATGAATACCAGGTCATCTGCAAAGGTTTGCAATTTGTACTCTTCTTTTTTAATTTTCATTCCTTTTATTTCTTTTTCTTCTCTGATGTTCCTATTCAGCACTTCCAGTGTTAACACAAACAGAGGCGACAATGGACAGCCTTGTCTAGTCCCTTTTCTTATATCTATAAAGTCTGTTAACTCTCCATTTATCATAACCTTTGCAATTTGTTTACAATATATCGTTTCTATGGCTTGGGTAAATTTTTTACTGAAGCCCATTTGTTCCAATTGTAACAGCATAAAACGCCAACTCACATTGTCAAGGTGCATCTAAAAACATCAAAGCCATTTGTTTTTCAGGATGTGCCTCATCCAGCCTGTCTAAAATTATTCTCATATTGTCTTTAATTTGTCTCTTTGGCAGAAATCCATTTTTATCAGAGTGAATAAAATTATTTAAGTATTTTTTCAGTCTTTCTGCCAGAATTGAAGCAAAGATTTTATAATCTGAGTTTAATAGGGATATAGATCTATAATTTTTAACTTGCTGTGGGTCTGTGTCCTCCTTCAGTACAAGTGTAACATATGCTTCTGACCATGTTTGGGGTTTTCTCTTCCTTGACATAACTTCATTCATAACTTCTAATAAGTGAAGATTCAATGTTTCCTGAAATGTCTTGTAAAATTCTGCTGGCAGTCCATCCGGACCTGGTGCTTTCCCAATATTTTGCTTTTTTAAAGCTTCTGTTAATTCCATCATTGTTATGTTACCTTCTAACATTATTTCAATATCTTTAGGTATCTGGGGCAGGTATTGTTAAATTCTTTCTTCCTGGACATTCTCTTGATGGTACAATTTTCCATGATAATCTTGAATAATTTTTTTCTTCTCCACATTTTCATAGCATACATGTCCTTCTTCATATATTAATTGATTTAGCCTTCTTGAGTCTCTTTCCTTTCTCAGTTTATAAGCTAACCATCTGCGTGGTTTATTTGCATCTTCAAAGTAGTTCTGTTTTGCATTTTTAATTTTTTGGGCTATTTCTTCTTTTTCCATTAGCCCTATTTTATGTTTAGTTATGCCCATTTTAATTTTAATGCTTTTCTGTAATTCTTTTCCCAGCCTCTTGTAGTCATCTTCCAATGTTTTAAAAGTTTTTTTTTCTGTTTTCTGTTTTTTTTCTTGTGTAGTCCATTATCAAACCTCTTGTATAAGCCTTCATTGTGTCCCAGAGATTCTGTAGTGATGTATCCTCTTTTGTGTTTTCTTTAAAGAAGAAAGCCAATTCTCTCTCAATTTTCTCTTTGAAATCTTTTTCCTTTAATATTGTATTGTTTAGAGTCCATCTAGATCTCCTTTTTTGTCTTTTCCATGCAACTGTTATTGGATTATGATCTGTTCAGGTACTTGTTTCTATTTCAATGTCTTGTATGTTAGAGAGCGATTTTGTTGACATCCATATCATATCTATTCTGGACCATGATGCATGTCTATTTGAATAAAAAGTATAATGTTTATTTTCTGCATTTCTCTCTCTCTATGCATCTTTTAGGTTTATCTCATCTACCATTCGAAAGAAGGATTTTGGCAATGTCTTTCTAGTTTCTTTGCTGTTTTCTGTGTTTTATAATCCAATTTGTCATTAATTATTCCATTAAGATCTCCCATCAGACAAATATTAGCATAGTCCAGTTCAATTATTTTCATATGTAATTTCCTGTAATAATCTTGATTATCATTTGGAGCGTAGATTGCTATTAAAAGTGTCTATAGATTATTGTCCATTATCTCCACCATCACAATCCTTCCATCATCATCTGTATCTATTTTTTCCGCTGGGCTTGTATCTCTAATGTATAACACCACTCCTCTCTTTTTACATTGTGTCAACGCTGTAAATAATTTCCCTAATTTTTGTTGTTTCAATATATGTTTGTGTTGTTTTTAATATGTACTTCTTGTAAGCAGATTATATAAATTTTTAATTTCTCTAGTTTATGGAATATTTTTCTTCTTTTAGTAACTGAGTTAAGTCCATTTATATTTATTGTAATCAGTTTTCTCTCATCCATTTTAGACTTTATAAGAAGGATTTGTTGCTCTAGTAGATCTTGGTTCTCGTTGCTCTTGGGTACACCACCTATGGATCCTTCTTATTTTTCAATTACTGCTATACATTCCTCTTGAAATTCAGTTAACGACTCCTCTTTTCTTGTATCTTCCACTTTTCCTCTGAAATATTCCAGATAGAATAACTCAGCTTTTTAAACTCTATCAATTCTGAGTCTTTGTTCCTGCCAGGTAAACATGAAACCTTCTGGTATCAGCCATCTGTAATTTATTCCTCTCTTAAGTAACTCTTTGGTCAAAAATAAATATTCTCTTCTTATCTCTCTCACTCTTCTCAGTACCTGTTTCAGTACCACTATTTCTTTACTTTAGTGTTTTCTCTCTTGCCGCCTGCAGTATTTGTGATTTAATTATTTTCTTAGTAAATCTGATATTAACTTCTCTTGGTAGTTTATTTCTCATCACATATCTTGTATAGACAAGGAAGACCTCATCCATTCCATCCATCATCTTCTCTTTAATTATCTCTAGTGCTTCTGCCAAGATTTCTGTCATCATTTCAGCAAGGTTTTCACTCTTTCCTTCTTCTATATTTTGAAATCTAAGATAAAATTCTGACCTATTGATTTCCCATCCCAGTGATCCCAGTGATCTGCTTTTGTCTCTTTCAACTTCACTCAATCGGGTATCCATATCTCCAATTTTATCTCTTTGTACATCTTGTTCTTCAGTTTTCTTAATTCTGTCCTCATATTGCATCATCATCTGTTGAATATTTTCAATTTTCTCATGTCTTTTTGGTTCTTTGCTCAATATTCTCCATTCTCTTTTCAATATTATCTGTTTTTGCTTGTATCTTTTGAATTCCTTGCATAATCATCTGCAGTGTCACTTCCTTCTCCTTCTCCTATTGCAACATCATCTGTATTGATCGTTGTCCTCCAGATGGTGAGGAGGAAGAAGTCAGAATTGAAGAAGCTGAGGCTGGTATCTTTCCACTCCTCTTACAAAGCTTGAAAGGAAAAATGGGAAGAAAAAGCAAGAGCAGACAACTGCCACTCCAATAAAAAGTAAAAGCAAAAAATAAAAAATAAAAAAGGGAAGGGAAAAAATATTCAGGCACTTGTGTACCTTAATCCAATTGGTTCCAGTTATGTAAAAGGAAAAAGAAAAAAATGTAAAATGAAGAAAGGATGAAAACATTAAAAAAAAAATTAAAAAATTAAAAAGACAGAAATCTGTATATTCCCCTTGCTAAAAAGATAGAACAAAAGGAGAAAGGAGGGAGAAAAAATGTAATCTAATTCCTGTATCAAAAGGCTAAAGTCCAAATATAAAAATCCAACTGGAGGGGAAGTTAAAAAAGAGGGATAAAATGCTATTCTGTCAGTAAGTAAAGCACTGCCACTAAATATCCAAGGCTCTTTACTAAATTAAAAAACAGAATTTCCAGTTCTCTTTTCAAGGTCATTTCAGACTTCTTTCTTTCAATTTCAAGTCCAGACTCCGGCTATCAGTAGTTTCACAGAAGAGCACCTGCATAAACAATCTACATGCTCTTCCCACTATCTTTTAAGTGAAAGGATCAGAGTCCTTGAATATAACACCAGATGTATCAACAAGTAAGAAAGAAAGAAAAAACAATGTATCCAAGCCTACAGGTGGCAGTGTAACTTATTTCCCTTCCCTTTCACTTCCCCTGCAATATTTAAGCCAGGAATAAATGAATGAATATTCAATATATATTATATATATTATATATATGTATGTTTGTATGTATGTATGTATGTATGTATGTATGTATGTATCTTTGGTTATTCGGGTTTTCTCCCGCGTAAGATTGGAAGTATTTAGGCAACGTTTCGATGAAGTGTCATTCATCATCTTCAGGCTTGTGTCTTCGGCTCTGTGCTTCTCAGAGTAAATTACTCTGAGAAGTAAATTACTCTGAGAATTACTCTGAGAAGCACAGAGCTGAAGACACAAGCCTGAAGATGATGAATTAGACTTCATCGAAACGTTGCCTAGATACTTCCAAACTTATGCGGGAGAAAACCCGAATAACCAAAGATACACATACAAATACCCGCGAGAACCTCAGAATATATATATAGGACTTCCAGTTTGCAAGGTTTCGGCAGCGGCAGAAATCCCTGCTGCGTTCGCTGCCAAGGTTCCCCCGATCCATTTGGATCTGGGGGCTATAGCTGCCCCGTAGAGGCAGCTGAAGACAGGGGGGATCCGGACAGGGGCTTGGGGGTGTCGCAGACCCCCTCCCCAGCCGGCAGAACCCCCTTTTCCCAAGGTGGAGGAGCGGTGGTCAGCAATGGCCGCCACGAAGAAACCTGCAGCCGGACAAGCTGGTGCAGGAGGGAGAAAGTTGGAAGAATCATGAAAGTGGCTTTCGACCGGGACAAGGCAAGAGAAAGTGCCCTGGAATTTTGAAGGCTGCTAAGGATACATTGTTTCCAGAGAGAGTTACAAGCTGCGAATATCTTAAAAAGGAAAGTTTTTTTTTTTTGTTGCACTCTCCTTCCTAACGTGACAGCGGATGGAATCATAAGAGAAATCTGAAAACCTGCATTGGAGGTAATTGAATGTTGAAGGGATAAGGATTTCTGAACATTTAAAGGGAAAAAAAAATCTTTTTGGCTGTGAGTGGGAAGGGAGAGGAAAAAAAAATTGGAGCAAAATTTGAAAATAAGGAGAAGATTGCCTAGAATTCTAAAGAGTTACTAAACATCAATAAGACTTCTAAAAGATATATTTTAAAGGGAACTTTGTGACTAAACTTTAACCCCAGAAAGAGAAAGTGAAGAAGGAGAAAGTATTTAAAAGAAACAGCTTGTTTGGATTGTTTGGTGATTTTGGAAGTTCTGAGAATTATTTCTGATTAAAAGCACTTGGGTGGTTGTTTGGAAAAACTTTTTCTCTATATAATGGCATCACTTGTGGATGGAACTTTCAGTCCACTTGTGGACTGAAACTTGTATACCAAAAATATGAAAAAGAAAAGCAAGAAGGGAAAGATGTCCTTGGCACTCTTTTTCAATTTTTAGAAATGGCGGTTTGTACTTATGTAAAGCTGAATGAGCAACAGGATGACTGGGACAAAGAAGAAGCCATCTTTGATGAACGAGTGACTTTGGTCGGGGAAGGAAAAAAGAAAGAGAAAAAGGAGAAGAAGACTTTAAGACCTGGAAAAACAATCCAAAAAGAGAAGAATAAGGTGAAAAGGGGATATTATGTTAGGAAACAACAGAAAGGAGGAAAGCAGAATAAAAGGGGGGTGGAGAGACAAGGGGGTAAAGAGGACAAGGAGAAGAAGAAGCAAGGGAGAAAGGAAGGGATGAGAAGCCTTAATGGTGGGGAGCAAGATGCAAAGAAGCAAAAGTTTTTTAGAGATGATGGATAAATCTTATTGAAAAAGGAATTCTAGAAAGGTACATAAGATTGTATTTCTACATTTGTACTTAGAAATAACCATAGAAAACTGGAAATAATATGCAATTTAAAATGTGATAAAATATTTAGTATAATTTAGTGAAATTTTTGTTAAGAAAAGGGGAGTACTTCAATGAAACAATGATTTAAGATATGTGATGTGGGGGGGGGAAATAATTTTGGAAAACATAAGTGTTCCCACAAAGGCATGATATTTAACTGAAATGGGTAAAATGTTTAAGATATAAATGATTGTTAATATTAATGATCAGACTATGTTATCCTAGTGAAACTTTTTGTGAAATGAGATATTTGAAGTAGGAGAAGTGGGAACATCGTAATGAAATAATGATCTATAATATGTGATGTGGGGGGGGAATAACTATGGAAAATAGGTGCTCCCATAAAAGTATGTGATTTAACTGAAAAGTAATGTGCTAAATGTTTAAGATATAAATGAATATCAATATTAATGAATAGATTTGTATTGGTTTTGATAATACTGTATAATTTTAGAACGTACCAGACAGAATCCCAATGTAAGCTATGTATTCTATATTAAGTATTATAAATATAGGGGAAAGAGATAAAGGCATCATACTCCAATTAGTGTACAGGAGAAGTTTTTTTTTCAAAGAAGAAAGATAAATGGATAGCTGGAAATAGAACAGACAAAGAATAATAAATATTATGATTCGAATTGAGAGGAGATAAATAAAATAAAATTGAGAAAATTTAAAAAAGAGGAGAAGTTATATAGAAAATTGAAAATGTTAATAAGATATGGAATGGTATGTAAAATGAATATGAATTTGAATTTGTGTCTGTACCAAGAGTTTTAACCCGGGACTAAGCAACTTTCAGAAAAGAAATTTTTTATGCTTTTATGTTTTGTGTTTCTGTGTATTTATGTTTTGTATGTCTTTAAAAATTAATAAAATTTGTTCAAAAAAAAAAGAATATATATATATATATTTGTTTTCTTAAGTTTTCGCGGGTACTTACATGTATGGCATTTGGCTTTGTTCGGGTATTTTCCCACGTCATTGTAGTTGTTCTTTTAAAGTTGTAGCAACGTTTCAGCAGAATCTCATCTGCCATCATCAGGCTTCTGTATAGTGTTAGTCTGTGAGTCAGACTTTTACAGTGGTTTCAGATTTAAATTTGGGGCAGCCTATTGCTGTGCCAGAATGGTTTTTTCTTCATCCTGATTGGTTGGGAGTCTTGGTCTGTGTTTATTGGTCTCGGAGTTCGCCAAACAACTACAGCCCTATGCAGAATCCATCAACTCACATGTAAGAAACTCATTCCAGTTCATCGAGATCATAAAGAAACAAAACTTACAACCCAGTGACCTACTAGTGAGCTTCGATGTCATATCCCTCTTCACCCAAGTGCCAATAAAAGAAGCCTTGACAGCCATCCAAAACAAATACAACCCCCCCCCAGCACATCCTAGATCTGACCAACCACTGTCTATCCAATACATACTTCACCTACAACGGACAAAAATACAAACAAATAGAAGGAGCACCCATGGGATCACCCCTCTCACCTGTCATCGCAAACCTCTACATGGAACACTTTGAAACACAAGCTCTAGAAAAATATGATCACAAACCCAAACTCTGGCTCAGATACGTAGATGACACCTTCATAATCTGGCCACACGGGAAAGAAAAACTGAACAACTTCCTCACACACCTCAACAGCCTACACCCCAAAATACAATTCACCATGGAAACAGAAGCTAACAATCAACTTCCCTTCCTAGATGTCTTGGTATACAAAAAACCCAATGGCTCCCTAGGACACACCATCTACCAGAAGAAAACACATACAAACCGCTATCTACATGCACTCTCACACCACCACCCAGCACAGATCAATTCCGTAGCTGAGACACTCATCTCCAGAACAAAATGCTTAGCTGATGAACAACACCTAAAAACCGAACTAAACACTCTCACCAACGTACTAACAGCCAATGGATTCCAAAGAAAGAAGATTACCCACCTAATCCAAAAAGAAACCCCAACCAAAATCCAAGACAGAGAACAAGAGAACGGCAAAAGCCCTCCTCCCATATATAAAAGGCACTACAGACAAAATCAGCAAGATCCTCCAAAAACACAACATTAAAACAGCATTCTGCACAAACAGAAAAATATCCACCATCCTAAGAAACCCTAAAGACAAAATCGAGTTAGAAAGCTAAGGAGTATACGAAATCCCTTGCACTGCCTGCCCCACCACATACATTGGACAAACTAACAGAAGAATAAGTGCACGCGTTGAAGAACATAAGAACTCAATCAAAAAAGAAGAACCGACCTCTTCCCTGGTCCAACACCTCAAAGCCACAGGACATGAGATTGACTTTAAAAATACCAGAACTATTGCCAAAACTAAACACTTCAACAACAGAATAATCAGAGAAGCCATAGAGATAGAAAAACGCCCACACAGCATGAATAAAAGAGATGACACCTCCCGCTTACCAGCCATTTGGAAACCCGCCCTCATGAACAGACGAGTACCTAACATGAAGAATGACACCAGACCCACACCCACGAGGGCCACACGAGATGCCACCACCACACTTCCACGTAAAAAGCAGACTCACACCCACACAGAAGATGAGACACGACCACAGACCAGAAGCCGCACTGCAGCTGCATCACTACCCACTTCAAACCCCTCTGAGCCATACATGAAGCGAACTGACCCCCACCATGAAGATGCAGCACGACCACGAACTCGAAGCCAAACAGCAAGATCACAGCTCACCAGCTCAAATCCCCCAGTAACTAAGACCAACCTGAGCACAACCAAGCCCCCACCTGAACAGAACACACCTCCAGACAATCAGAACATGGCCAACCCCCCAACCAATCAGAACACAGCCAAAACCCCAACCAATGAGAACACACCCCCACCCAATCAGAACACAACCAAGCCCCCACCCAATCAAGTCACACCCCCACTAGCAGTTAAAAGGAAGAAGCAGCTGCAAGCTCACATCACTCTGAGAAGCACAGAGTTGAAGACAGAAGCCTGAAGATGATGAATGAGACTTCATCGAAACGTTGCCTAGATACTTCCAATCTTACGCGGGAGAAAACCCGAATAATCAAAGATCCACATACAAATACCCGCGAGAACCTCAGAAAACAAATATTGCACCTCTACGGGGAGGAAACCCACCATCTGACCAGGACTTATTGTAGTTCTTTTAAAGTTGTAGCAACGTTTCAGCAGAATCTCATCTGCCATCATCAGACTTCTGTATTGTGTCCGTCTGTGGGTCAGACTTTTACAGTGGTTTCAGATTTAAATTTGGGGCAGCCTATTGCTGTGCCAGAATGGTTTTTTCTTCATCCTGATTGGTTGGGAGTCTTGGTCTGTGTTTATTGGTCTCGGAGTTTGCTGTGTTCTGCTTGATGGGTGTCTCTGATATCTTCTGTCTGTTTTTGGCTCTTTTTGTATCTTGATTGGCTGGCAGCATTGTGTTACTTTAATGGAGGTCTTTAGTGCAGCTTGGCTTCGGGTAAATGGACGGCTATCATTAGTTAGGAAGCTGGGTTTCATCTGGGTGCCTGGTTGGGGTGTGTTTGAGCTGGAGGTATCAGGGGGGATCTGTTTGTGCCCAGGTGTTTGCCTGGCTTGTGGTGTGGAGATTTTTTGTTTGTGAGTGCAGGCTTCCAAATGATTGACAGCCTGGTGGAATCATCTCTTCTGTTCATGCTTTCTGGTCTTTTTCAATCTCTATGGCTTCTCTGATGACTCTGTGGCTAGGGTTTTCCATAGTGGCCAGGGTTTTGGTGCCATTGAAGTTGATGCTATGACCTGTAGCTTCCATGTGTTGGACTAGTGAGGAAGTGTGTTCCAGCTTTTTGACTGCATTTTTGTGTTCATCCAGGCGGGTACTTATTCTTCTATTGGTCTGTCCAATGTATGTGGCCGGGCATGATGCACAGGGGACTTCGTATATGCCTTGGTTTTCCAGGTCAATTTTATCTTTGGGGTTGCTAAGGATGGCTGCTATTTTTCTGTCTGTTTTGAAGGCAGTCCTGATGTGATGTCTGTGTAGTACCTTACTAATTTTGTCTGTAGTACCTCTTATGTAGGGCAGGACAGCTGTTCCATAGGTCTGTTCATCTTCTGGGTCTCTATTATGTTTCAGTGTGTTTTTGTGGATCAAGCTGGTGATTTTGCTTTTGTGGAAGCCGTTGGCTGTCAGTACTTTAGTCAGGGTGCATAGTTCAGCCTTAATGTGTGTCTTGTCTGCCAGGCGTTTGGTTCTAGTAATTAGTGTTTTAGCCACGGAGTTTATCTGTGCTGGGTGGTGGTGGGATTGGGCGTTGAGGTAGCGGTTGGTGTGTGTTTTCTTCTGGTATATGGTGTGTCCTAGTGTGCCATCTGTTTTTTTGTAGATTAGTACATCTAGGAATGGTAGTTGTTTGTTTGTTTCTGTTTCCATGGTGAACTTGATTTTGGGGTGTGTGCTGTTTAGGTGTGATATATATATATATATATATATATATATATATATATATATATATATATATATATATATATATATATATATATATATATATTCGTTAAAAAAAGAATCTTAACCAAAAGGGACTTTCAAAAGAGTTATTTAAAAAAAAATTGAAAAAGAAAAAAATTTAAAAAAATTAAAATTAAAAAAAAATTGAAAAAGAAAAACCAGTCCAGTTTAAAAATTGAGAAGTTTTTACAAAAATCCAAGTTCCAATAAAAAGGAAAAAAAACCTTCAGGTTTAATTTGTGCTTAATCTCACCGCTTAACCACTTTTATCTTTACTTTTAAATGTTACTTTTAGTCTTTTAGGGTGTTCTCTCCAAAAAATAGTAAGTAAAAATTTATCTCACCAAACTGTCACACTTTCTTTCCAGCTTTCTTCCGTTCCAGAGCTGTCCCAGCTTCAGCAGCTTAAATGGCTGCCTGTCCGCCACGGGAAAAAAGGGCTTCTCCTGGATCTACCAGGGACTTTGCGATGTCCCTGGGATCGACAGGATATGCCCTTCTCAGTCACCATCTCTATGGGACAGTTTAGGTCCAGTGGGACCGTCCTGCAACGGAGATATCAGCGGCAATCTTGGAGCTTCAAGATTGTACGCTGTACCACTGCGATGCCAGCTCCGCCCTCCAAACAATGGTTATTTTCAATTTCAATAATATTTGGGATGTTGTTCCAGGTGTCAATCTAAATATTAAAATCTTATTTACTCTGTTGTTTCCATGATTTTATTTGTAGATCTGTACTTTCTACATAAGTGCTAGTGTAATGTCTTCCCAACTCCATCATGCTTTTTTCATAATTAGTCTGTCCAGTTCTGCCATGCCTAATTATTATAAAGTCAACTATTTGATCCCTATTTTAGCACAATAAACATTTACTATCCAAACCAATCGTCTCCATTTTTACCTTGGTGATATTTATGCCTAGTGCTTTTCCTTGGGAAGCAAAAACCTCCTCCTATTTATTTTTTAAATGTACCACTCTTAAGCCATTACCATGATCTTTCACTACCTCATTTTCCTTCAGTGTCTGTTTTTTTTTAAAATGCCCACAATAAACTTTAGTTTTCCAATGTTCTAATACTATTTCAAGCTGTTCATTTTGTTTTTATGCTATAAAGGACAATTTGCTTGCTGTAATTAAAAATAATCAGAAAAATGATATGGGGAAGAGAAATAATTAACTAGTTTGATGGGAAGAAAAGAATCTTTTCAATTCTCTATAAGAAATCTGCATGTGGATACACAGTATAGTATTCTCTAAGCAAGACTTTTCTAGCATTATGTTGGATTATCTTTTCCCTAAAAAAAGAAGCTATAGCCTCTATAGGTGACTTTCTGAAGTTGATACCCTCCAGGTATTCTGGCCTGAAATTCTGCTAATTTCCAGCCTGAATTCTGGGAGTTGTAGTCTATCCTTTTTATTTAGATCAGGCGTTCCATCCTTTAGTCCCAGGCGCATGCAGTTACAGTAAAGGTATTTCAAGAGAGGAAAAGTCTCCACCAGAGACTTTGGATTCTATTACAGGTAGTAGTCCTCAACCTACAACCTCAATTGAGCCCAAAATTTCTGTTGCTAAGCAAGACATTTGTTAAATGGATTTTACCCCATTTTATGACCTTTCTTGTCATGTAACACAGTTGTTAAGTGAATCTGGCTTCCCCATTGACTTTACTTGTCAGAAGTTTACAAAAGGGGAATCATATGACCCCGGAACACTGCAACAGTAATAAATATGAATCAGTTGCCAAGTGTCTGAATTTTGGTCACATTTATTTATTTATTTTATCAAGCGATTATAAGATAACAGGTATAAGTGTAAACATAGTTATGAATACATGAAATGGGTACATATAAGAAAAATAAAGAAACAATAGGACAGGGATGGTAGGCACATTGGTGCGCTTATGCACACCCCCTACAGGCCTCTTAGGAAAGGGGTGAGGTCAATAGTAGACAGTCTAAGGTTAAAGTTTTTGGGGTTTGGGGAAGAAACCACAGAGTCAGGTAGAGTATTCCAGACATTGACCACTCTGTTGCTGAAGTCGTATTTCCTGCAATCAAGTTTGGTGAGGTTTACCTTGAGTTTGTATCTATGGTGTGCTCTTGTATTGTTATGGTTGAAGCTGAAGTATTCATTGACAGGTAGGACATTGCAATATATAATTTTACATACTATACTTAGATCGGACCGAAGGTGGCGTAGTTCTAGGTTGTCTAGGTCTAAAATTTCAAGTCTGGTGGCATAAGGTATTCAGCAATGAGTAGAGTGGAGAACTCTTCTTGTGAAATATTTCTGTATTAATATCAGATATGTAATGCGGGTTCCAGACTGATGAGCTGTATTCAAGTATTGGTCTAGCAAATGTTTTGTATGCTCTAGTTAGTAGTGTGATATTACCAGAGAAAAAGCTATGCAGGATTAGGTTAACAACTCTTAATGCCTTTTTGGCTATTTAGTTACAGTGGGCTCTCACACTTAGATCATTAGAGATGGGTATTCCAAGGTCCTTGACCATGGGAATGCTGCAGCTAAGTGCCATTGTAATTTTGAACTGTCACTAAACAAATTGTTGTAAGTCGAACACTACCTATATTACATGGGATGGACATTCTTTTTCCCTGAAGTCAGTGGAGGAGCAGAGTTGGGATAGTTCCCAGTTGCAAATGAGATGGCCTTGATTACTTATTCATGCTTGCAGCAGGGAATCTGTGCTTACATGTTCAATGCTTCTGAACACAGTGCACAGCAAAACCTAAAATTGTGATTTACATCTTTCAGCTAAAGCGATAAATATCCTAATTTAGAACAGGGACTATCTCAAGGCTATAGCTGTGCAGTTGCAAAAAGAAAAGATAACGTATCTGAAATCTCATTAACTACCACAGTGACATGCAAACACTAAGTTGCAAGCTACTTTCAAGTAGATAAATACAGTATCCAAAAAAAACAAAGCATTTAAATAGCAATCCTCCCTGTCTTATTAGTCTCCAGATTATATTGTTTAGCCAGCTTCTACTTATTGCAGTAGAAATGTTTGCAATCTCAGGAATGTGGATAAAGGCAACCACAATTAAAGGGAAAGCAGCCTCATTACAAGATAATAGATGCAGAGGTGGATTTGGACTCCCTGCCTGGGAACTATATTATAAAGCAGCAGTCCTAACATGGATTAAAGAATGGGCCAACCTGAGAAATAAAAGAATTTTAACCCTAGAAGGGCATGATCTGGAGGCTGGAGGCGGGGTGGCATGCCTTCATGTGGAACCCTGGAAATAAGAGTTATACCCACTTTAATAGGCACGTAATCCGAAGCTCACTATTGAAAGTCTGGAAAGAGATTAAACATAAACATTATATAAAGATTCCAGGGTGGGTATCCATCATAGAGGCAGTGATCCACCCCAATGCTTTAGAAACAGGAAGAAAGATTAGATATTACGTTGTCTTAAATTCTCAAGGAGGATTAAAGACAGACCAAGAACTTAGAGAGCAAGAGATGAAAATAGAGTGGTGGCCTTATATACAACTTAAGACGAGGTATAAAAAATACATAGAAGAATTTGGAATTGAGGGAAAACCGAACCAATCAGACAAAATATTAGAGGGAATGGATGAAAAATTAATTTCTAAAATGTATAATTATCTATTAGAATTTGAAATGGTGGAAGAATTAATTAAAGGTCCAGTGAGTGCATGGGTAAGGAATGTAGGGCACAACATTAATCTGGAAGACTGGGAAAAAGTTTGGAAACAAAATTACAAAATAACAAAATTGGCTGTCTATAAAGAAAATGTGTTACTGGTGGTACCTGGCACCCTCAAGATTAGCAAATGTGTACCCAAACTTAAGTCCGACTTGCTGGAAATGTAAGCAAACAAGAGGTACCTTCTTCCACACTTGGTGGCTTTGCCCAAAAAATAAAAAATACTGGAAAAAAATTAGAATTGGGATAAAAGAAATTACAAATATCCAACTAGAACTTAAGGCCGAAATATTTTTGTTGGGAATGTTAAAAGGGGATTATGCAAAAGAAATGAAATATTTAATTCTCCATATAATTACAGCAGCAAAAATTGCATTGGCACAATGCTGGAAGGGTGACCAAATGCCGACAAATAATTTGATTATTCAGAAAGTTCTTGACTGAGCTGAAATAGACCTACTTACACAAAAACTTAGGGATAAGGAAGATTCAATACATAGTACAGCTTGGGAAAAATGGTGTAAGTGGATTAAAGATTAAAAAAACAGGGAATTAAAAGATAAGAATTTGAAAAATGAAGTGGTTAGATTAGGAGCATGTAACAAAAACAGGAACTGAATATTAGTAAAATTGTTTTCAATAAAAGATCACACCGTCTTAGTTGATTAGAAATGTATACGTTTTATTTTTATGTTTATTTGTTATGTAATTGTATATTTATTTCATTTGTAATGAAAGGTTGTATTCTATGTATTGTACATATTTTTCTTTTTAATCTTAAGTTTATTTTTAATTAATAAAAAAAAATAAAGAGAAAGCAGCCCAATAAGAAGGATTTCCTCTAAACAAGCTAAAATTGGATTTGAGGGAACTAACACCATACTGTGAAGATTTAATTAAATGTTAATTCTTTGGCATGAGTTCAAGGGTAAATACTCTGGAGCATGAAAAATTAAAGGACTTTCTTTAATGAATTTTGAGCTTGATATATACTCTGACTGAAAATGTCACATGAATGTACTTTTACAGTGAGAGTTGGCAGGTCAAGCCTTCCCCAAAAAAATGTAGCAATAGAAATAGGAAAAATCTCCATGAAACTGTATTAAACACATTTAAAATAAAATATATTCTAATTGCAGCAGAGGCCATCTATATACATTCTATTTCTTCAAGTCCACCAAGGAAGTGTCAAGTGATAAGGATGCTTGAAAATTTGGGAAAGTCCAAATTTTTGCCCCCAATTTAGCAGCTCTTAAGTTCAACTGCATCTTTGAACATGGCTTGTTCTAGACATTTTATATTTTGTCCCAGGTTATCATTCATTCATTTTATTTTACACTGCTGCACCAATCAGGATTCATGACGGTTTATAGGCACTCAATAAGGCATACAAACAATTAAAATGTATGTGAGAAGCCTCATTAAAATCAAATTGTAACCAGTGTAGAACAACAATAACTGGATGGCAATGGAACTTAAGAGGTTAATTTAAAATTTAAAATGGAAAAAATTAACTCGTCACCAAATGCAGAACAGAAGAAGATAAGGATGATTTGGCACAGAATCTGGCTAATAGCACATAGTCTTGCATTGTATTGACTTGTTTGGTTAGGGAAAAACTGACATCACATAATTACAATACTATTATGTACTTTATTTCAAGCATAATTGTATCTAATGTGTGGATACTTTATATGGCCCTGTGCTTGTCTGTATCATAACTAAATAGGCATTCAGTCCAAAATAGCTGCTTTTAATTTATATTAAAAGTACACCTTAAACAGTTGTATAACAATCTCAGTAGAATCCTAGATTGGGAATTTTTAAAAAATCAAAGAAAAAGACAATGATAACAGATATCCCATGATAAGAAAACCACAAAGATGAGTCACCAAGAGTTGAGCTTGACTTAAAGAGGACTTTACCCTACTGTCAGTCTCAAGGGCTGTCAGTCTCAAGGTCCACATAATAACAATGGATGGTAAAAGTATACTTTGCTCAAGGCAATCTAGTGGCAAAAGAATCTTTCAGCCAGAACAGTTTACACTGTTCCCAGCTTTCAGCTGCACAGCAGGAAGATTGCATTAATTTGTACCCAGTTAATCTTGCACATCACTATGGTTCTGGTTGGAGTAAAGACCATGGCATTTGAAAATATTTCCTGCATTGGGCTAATTGGCAACATGGCTTCTGGGGTTTGAGAGCTGTATAAAAGTATGGCCCCTTTTTCTAAGAAAAGTAGTACAAAGGCAAAACAAACATTAATGAACCAGACCATTACTAGAATCTATCCAACTTTGTCAAAGGCTTGAGAATTAATTGCTCAAACTGTGCAATTTCACTGCTTGAGCCAAGAAATACACCAGATCCAAGGTAGCAGCATTATGTGAGTCCTAATCAAAGTCAAGCTGGGCTTGGCTCTTCTTTAATTATTGTCTAAGCTAAAAAAACTGAAGGAGATGTATTGTCCTTTCAAAACCCAAGCCCAAATCTAGGATTTGTTAAACACCATTTTTATCTTATGTGCCTTTTCTTCCTCGAAACTGAGACAGCACATGCCTTCATCCATTAAGATCCAGGATCTTCCAAGATCAATCCCTTTCTGCCAGTTCAGGCCAGTTTCTGGCTTTGAAATCTTGCGTTGTTTGGCAAATTCAAGACATGCCATGCACAAAATGGATGAAGTACACAAAACTGGATCAGGTAAAGCTTTTTTTTCTGGTAGGGTGATGAATTGTTGCTAAGATTTATTTGTTTGATATTCTGCATTTCAGCTATTGGGAGGCAAAGCAACTATATCTGAAAAAAGGAGGTTAGTATCAGGAATTTCCATGGGTCAATAATATAAATATTAATTTTGGTATGTGGGAATGAGAATGAGAATGCTCAGGGACATGTTTAGGATGTGAGAATTCCCACTCCTGCCTAAATGGCTATCATAGCTCCTTCAGAAATATTTCTTTTTTCCAACAACTGTTTACTTTATATCACTCATTATCATGGATGGTAATAATACAGTGACAAGCACTTCTTCAGCATCCTTCCTCATTCTTGCAATTGATTTCCTTAAATCTTGCAGTTAATAGAAAAACAGATGCAAATAAAGATTTATGTGATAGGATCTGGGTATCTAGGGGCAAATCTCCAAATTGGTGCTGGGAATCTTGGTCTTAAGGCAGAATAGAGAGTTCATGCTCACTCAGCCCCAGATCCCATCCCTAACAACCAGATTTTTGTGAAAAAGTGGCTTTATCATTTTTATTAAAATTCTTATTAAAATATTTTACTGAAACATTTTAACAGTATTAAAGATAATACAAAGTAAGTTTAAAAGAAACAAAAGAAATAGACAAAAAAATAGAAGGGATAAGTAGAAGTGAGGAAAGATAAAAATTGGAAAAGATATTTAAGGAAGTGACATTGATCATCTTTCCAATTGTTACAAACTTAATATATTCCTCCCACTTTGAAATTAAATTACATAGATCACTTCTTCCCATACCCAGCCATTTTCAAGTGGCAAATCCAGAAGTCATTAACTAATTTCTATCCATTTTCAACAAAAAGTCCAGAAAGGGTTTTCAATATTGTAAAAGTACTATATCTATTCCTGATCAAACAGCCAATTTGTATTATTTCTTTTATACATTGTTCTAGCATTATTAATCCCTAACTTGAATTAAAATGTAATTGTAGAACTTGCTATTCATCCATGTCTTCTTCCTCCCATTCTAATTTTTTAAAGGTTCCAAAGTGCTCCTATTACTGTTTCCACCAAGTGAAAACCTTTGGTCTGAAACATGATGTTTTTATTTTGTAAGCCCAGTAATAGTCTATTATCTACATTATTTTTGCTCTTGACTTAATATTTGTATTTTATCCCTGGTATTTCTGTTTTGTTTTCCAAAATCCCTGAGTTATATTTGCTTCAACTTTCCACTCAGTTATCCTGCAAATTATTCAAATTTTTAGTCTCTTCTTCCATCTTTTCTTTTGTCTCTTTGTGTTGCATTCACAAAAGCAGTTATTGATGCTGTTATTGTAGCTGTAACATTCTTTCCCAATTCCTCAAAGATCTTTTCTAATAACTCAAGTGTAATCCTTTTTCTATCATTTCTATAAGTTTTATTACTTTTCTAATAACAGCCATGTCAATAGACAAAGAAGAAATAAAAGTAAAAGAAGGGCTTATTTTTTATTTCCCCCCCTGCTTTTTCTGGATCATCAAGTCTTTAGTTCCATTCAACATTTTGTAGTTCTGCATTCAGATGGTCTTTAACAACTTTCCTTTATCTTTTGTTTTGCAGAGCTAACCAATCATTTCCATTTAATCCCATGGAAATATAGATTACTTATTTGTTTCAAAAATTATTTAAAGTCAATAATTTTAAATTCAACCATCCCATCAGTTGATTTTAAAATTTCTTTGTTTAAACCAGAGATCTCCAAACTTGGCAACTTTAAGACTTGTGGACTTCAACTCCCAGAATTCTGGGAGTTGAAGTCCACAAGTCTTAAAGTTGCCAAGTTTGGGGACCCTTGGTTTAAACCTTTGGTAATTTTTTGCCGTTAATTATTTTTAAATCCTTTAAATTGGTTCATCCTTAATCTGGGGTGAAGGATCACTCACTGGGTGGCTTGATTGCTCTGCTCCTCTGAAGATCTCTTTAACTTTAGGATAATTGTCTTCCAAATTTATTTTAAAAGTGTGGGGGGGGGGTTGTTTGTGAAACCAATGTTTTTATGCAGGTTGTGAGTTTGCTATCTCTTACATGGTGGCAGCTGCTGCTGGTCAGACTCAAAGAATGCCTGCAAAATCTCTTTAGATCTTGTGGGTATATAAGAAACAGACTTTTGAAACAAAATGGGCAATCTCCTAGATTTTCCTTGTCTAGAGATGCACCAGTGGCTTTCTTTGTCATGTTATCTCTGCTGTTTACGGAGGCACAGAGCCCACAATTTCCCCCCTACACAGAAGCTGCTTTGCAATTTAATTCTATAAAGAATCTCTAACTTCAGCCCACAGCCACCAAGGATCAAAAAATTGGGTTCTGATTAACTTACAGCATTGCACAATACCAAAAAGAAATAAACTTCAATAGTGGAGCTCATATCTTAGACAACAGAGGATGAATATGACTCTATTATTCTATCATTTCTGTTGTTCTTATTACTACTACTACTAATAATAATTTGTACATTCTTCTCCTTCTTAGGTAGCCCAGGATATTATTTTGCCTTTCTGTCTTACAACAACATGCCAGTAGAGATGTCCCTGCATCTCAGAACATTTCACACTATAATGCTAATGCTTACAAGTGGCTGGCTGTAGGACCCTGGCAAAACCCAACCAAAAAGAGCTAGAGGGTCGCCTGAGGGAGGTCCTAACAAAATTCAAGAATGCGGGGCTAAAGGTTAAAAAAGAAAAATGCCAATTACACACCGAAAGGGTCGAGTTCCTGGGGTACCTCCTAGATCGGCACGGAATTCACCCAACCGAGGAAAAAATCAGAGCAATCAAGGAAGCCCCCAAGCCGAAGAATAAAACGGAGCTACAGGCATTTCTAGGACTGCTTAATTTTTACAATGTTTTCCTGCCCCAGAAGGCGACCGCGGCGGAGCCTTTGCATAGGCTCCTGGACAAGGCGGCTCTGTGGACTTGGGGGAAACGCGAGGAAGCCGCCTTCAACAAGACCAAGGACCTGCTCACTTCGGATGCCATCCTCATCCAATACAACGAGACCCTACCGCTAGCTGTCACATGCGACGCATCATCTTTTGGCGTTGGCGCCGTTCTCAGCCACACTCTCCCCGACGGAAAGGAAGCACCCATCGCCTTCTTCTCACGAACCCTCACCAAACCGGAAAGGAACTACAGTCAGCTGGACAAAGAGGCCCTGGCCATCGTTGCTGCTGTCAAAAGGTTCCACGAATACATCTACGGCCGAACTTTCACCATCATCACCGACCATAAGCCGCTGCTGGGAATCCTGGCAGGGAACAGGGCCACCCCGAACATTCTATCCCCTAGAATGACAAGGTGGTCCGAATTCCTTGCAGCCTACAGTTACTGGCTCACACACCGACCCGGTAAGACAATCTCCCACGCAGACGCCCTGAGCCGCACGCCGCTACCAGACTTCGACACCGACCCAGCACCCACGATGACCACACTCAGCATAGAGACTCTGCCCGATCTACCCATAACCGCGTCAGACATTGCCCGTGAGACTAATAAAGACAAACGTCTGGCGCGGGTATTGCATTGGGTAGAGAAGGGGTGGCCCGAAAAAGACAACAACGAGACCTTCAGGACATTCCGGAACCGACAAACGGAACTGTCATTGCAAAAAGGGTGTTTACTTTGGGGGGACCGGGTTGTTATTCCGGAAAAATTACAGGGAAAAGTCTTGGAATTGTTGCATGAGGGGCACCCGGGCATCGTTAGGACAAAGGCCTTGGCCAGAAGTTACGCCTGGTGGCCAGGGATGGACAAACAAATCGAGGCCTGGGTGGCAGCGTGCAACAGATGCCAGGAAACCAGACCCAGCCCTCCCGCCGCCCCAATCCTGGAATGGGAAACCCCTAGGGGACCATGGTCCAGGATCCACATAGATTTTGCTGGGCCCACAAAAGGACACACCTTCCTCATCACGGTGACGCTTACTCCAACTGGTTGGAGGTAAGCAACATGAGAACTACCACCACGGAGGCCGTCACCAAAGAACTCAGCAAACTATTTGCAACCCACGGCCTCCCAGATGTCCTCGTATCCGACAACGGGCCCCAATTTACCTCGCTGGAATTCAAAAAATTCCTAGCGGAACGGGGGATACGACACGCGTTGACAGCGCCGGCACATCCGGCGGCGAACGGGAGGGCGGAACGGATGGTTCAATTTACAAAAAAAACCATCCAAAAAATAGAAAACGGGGAAATCCAAGAAAAAATAAACAAAATGCTCTTTATACAACACATAACCCCGAATACAACAACCAATAAAAGCCCGGCAGAACTATTGATGGGGAGGAAATTAAGATCCCCACTCGACAGACTGCACCCCGCATACAACCCGGAAAACCCCCCAAACTCCTCAAGCAGAGACCGAACCTTTAAAACAGGCGACGCGGTATATGCGAAAAACCTCACCGGAGACCCACTCTGGGTACCAGCAACCATAACCCAAGTGACAGGTCCCCGCTCGTACCGCCTACAGACAACCGACGGACGAGCATGGAAACGACGTATCGACCAACTAAGGTCTAGAATAGCCACGGGAAACACAACCGACACGCAAGCAGAAACAAACACAGAAGGGAACCCCCCCAACACAAACCAAGAGGGGAGGGGAGGCCCAAAGAACCAAACACCACTAGAAAGAAACCAGGAATACTCACCGGCAAACAGCCAACTCGACACCTCACCAGGGAGAAGCAGCCAGGCCAGCTCAACCAGCCCGGAAAGGCCAGGCGGGAGCGGCGACCGCAACTCAACCAGCCCGGGTAGACCGGGAGGGAGCTGCGACGAAAGGCCCGGCTCAGACTTCCAGACGGTTCCATCAACAGGACGAGGAGCAACACAGAACCCGACCGAACTGGCCGGGAGCCAAGCACCAACTAACCTGCGCAGGTCAAGTAGACAAGTGCGTAGCCCCGCCTACTTACGGGACTATGTTACGTAAGACCAGACCAAGAGGGGAGGGGTGTTCTGTACGGTCATTACCATTCTTGTAGAACCGCACAGCAATTGGTCAAGACGCACGGCGAGCTGATTGGTCGAGCGAGCCGCGCTAATTGGTCCGCCGCGAATCTCCCGCAATTGGTGGAAACTAATCGCGGGAGATTCAAAGCAGTGCCATTGGCCGCGGCCGCCGCGGCCAAGGAATAAAAGCCGCCGCTTTTCCTTACAGAATCCGAGCCTATCTCGGGACCAATAAATGAGCTGAACTAAGTCACCGACTCCGAGTCTCTTTCCCTGCGCCGGACACAACACACTCCTTGGAAGATCTCTGATGTAGTTTTGAGCAAGGCAAAGCATTACTGTACATAGCTTCAGTGAAAACTTTTATATTGCAGAGAAGCTGTACCTCTCCAAGCTGTACCTCTCCATAATCACATTCTTTTACTCTCTCAGGTGTCTAGTTTATTTGAGATTAGTCTTCTGTCTAGTTTTGAGATTAGTCTTCTGTTCAAAGGCACAGAAGCCCAATTATAAGAATAGCAGCAGCCCTCTTGATCTCACTGCTATCAGAGCTCACTGATGTTCAGTGGAAATTCACAAACTTCAGTGTGATTCTATAAAGGACTGCAGCTTTAGAATCAAAAGTTTGAGCCAGAGTGAGCCTCCCTGTATATTATATCTCTACAATTAGAGGCCTACAACTCCCTTTCAGATCACTTCCTAGCTCAGTAAGCTGTATTGCTAGCTCAGTAAGATGTACTGTATCCTGAGAAGATTACAAAGTCCTTGACAGCTGGGTTAATGCATTTTTTATTTGATGAATGAATAGTGTCAGTTAATATTGAAACACTATTCAGTAGCATTGGACAAATACAATAACTGGAAAAGAGTAATGAAACTAGTTTTGGAAAAATGAAAAGTAGGAGAAATATCATTAATAGGAATACTGCAGAGAGTGCATTATTGTCATTCTAGTGAGTCAGACCTGACAATATAGAGAGAGAAAAAAGCACCGGGTTAGGGTTCTTGTGCCTATGATGGGAATAGCCACCATTTCGTATTTGTATGGTTTATTTGCCTATTAACAAGAGTATTGTTAGTTGCACAGTAGTCTCTATTACAAAAAGAATGTATCCTTCATTTGCAGAAAATCCTCCAATGTGTATCACTGGAACGAGTTCCTGGCTCTTGTCTCGTTATTGTATTCTGATAGGGTAATGCTTTCATATTGGACAGGTGGTGTTCCCTCTGCATATTGGAGAGACCAATGAGTATTGTATTGTATTGCACATAGACTGGATAATGTGAAGGTCATTATCAACATAGAGTATACATGGTATTAAGTAGTTGAAAGTGACAATCCTATGAAGACTGGGAGTATATATGTTATGTTAGCTTTTAAATGGTACTGTCTTGCTTTTTTCTTTGCTGGGAAGTGTGTGTGTGTGTGTTTGTGCATAGGAACCCTAGCTATGTGATCTAGACATGGTGTTAATGGCTATCTGAATCAATCAAACACAACAAATTGAGGCAATGAACAGCATGGGCGCACAATATCCATACTCTGGACATATGTAGGCAGATGGTCTAGAAAAAACAGCTAGCTTGGCAAAGCTGAGAGACATAGAAGAATGGGAAGACCAGGGATAACACAGATGGATGAGATCAAGGAGATTATAGAATGTAATTGCTGTTGATTGTTACTAGGGATAGGCTGAGATGGAAAGCATTTCTCTATACAAATGAAGATGTTTGAATGGCTCCTATCGAACTATCACTGTTAACAAAATCACAGGAATGCTCTGTTAATTTTGTACAAATGCTAATATATGTGCTTATGTATTGGAAAAGAGTAGGCAGCATAAAAAACATTAAAAAAATAAGATTCCCCCCCCCCCTTTGCCAACAACCTCAATCAAATTCTGAACATTACATCAAAATACCTCTGAAAAGCTTGGCTGGCTGATGCAGAATATCACTACCTGACCAGGATATAAATAATCTGCCTTCTCCTTTAGAAAAATCAAAATAGTGCAGGCAATAGTATTCCTTGTGACACTCTATTGAAGTGAAAGTTTGAAGAAGCAGGATAGAATATTGATACTTTTGAATTTTGGCATTGGAGAAGACTCCTGGGAATACCGTGTTTCTCACAAAATAAGGCCGGGCCTTAATTTTCAATCGGCCGGAAGAAGCGGCCTCAGGGCGAGTGCCCACACACACTCCCCTCGCCGCAAGGCCGCTTCTATTGGCCAATGAAAGCTCCCCGAAGGCACAGTCCCCAGCCACTTCGGGGCGAGGCGTGGCTGCCCGTGTCCCCTCGCCATTAGGCAGTGTCTTTCGAGTGATGGAAGCTCCCCAAGGGCAGTCACCAGCTACTTCGATCGGCCAGTAGAAGCGACCTCGGGACGAGTGCACATGCACACTCCCCTCACCCCGAGGCCACTTCTACCAGCCGATTGAAGTGGCTGGTGACTGCCCTTGGGGAGGTTCCATCGCCCAAAAGACACTGCCTAATGGTGAGGGGACACGGGCAGCCATGCCTCGCCCTAAAGCAGCTGGGGACTCTGCCTTCGGGGAGCTTTCGTTGGCAGATAGAAATGGCCTCGTGGAGTGGGGATTGTGCGTGGGCGCTTGCCCCAAGGCCACTTCTACCGGCCGATCAAAGCAGCTGGTGACTCTGCCTTCGGGGAGCTTCTATCGGCTGATGTTCTATCGGTAGTAAATCAGGGTATTCTAGCCTAGGATACCTGCAGGGCACTCCTAAAGGCAATTTTTCTCCCCACCCACCCCGTCCTTCCCCCCCATTTCTCTTCACCTCGTGTAGTTCTAACGAACGATGTGAGAAATGGCAGGGAAACACATGGTTTAAATAGGCCTAAATTTTGCGGGTGGGGCTTAATTTCACCTCATGCGTAGAAATCATGCTGGGCCTTCCTATTGGTGGAGGCCGTATTGTTGGAGAAACACGGTAGTATAGACAGCCAAGGAAACAAATGAGGGGAACATTGAACAAATCAACATAGAGTTCTCACTCAGTGTACAAATGACCAGGCTCCAATTATCCAACTTCAAATATGTGTGAAGACCTGTCTCTCTGGAGGAGGTTCTAATGCTGGCAAAGGTGGAAGGAAAGGGAAGAGAACGAGCAATAACAAGGTGGATGGACTCAATTACAGTGCAATGGAGAAAAATATCTCGGTATAGTTGCTAAGAGTCCACATTGAGCCATGATGGTGCAGTTGTTAGAATGCAGTATTGTAGGCTAAATCTATCCACAGCCAGGAGTTCCATCCTGACTGGCTCAAGGTTGACTCAGCCTTCCATCTTTCTGAGTTGGTAAAACAAGGACCCAGATTGTTGAGGGCAATATGCTGACTCTGTAAACCACTTAGAGAGGGATGTAAAGCAGGGTGAAGTGCTATATAAGTGTAAATGCTATTGTTATTGATTTGATAGAACATTATCAACCAATCAACGCTTCTGTAGAGATTTACTATAAAGAAAAGAAAATATTGCTTGTACTGAGCAAATAGCAAAAGTATTTTGATAAAAAAGACTTTACCCCCTTGTAAGCAGGGGTAGAATTCTACCGATTCAGACCGGTTCTATAGAACTGGTTGCTATGATTCTATGTGGTTTGGAGAACCGGCAAATCATGACCCTGGCTGGCTCTGCCCTCTCCACCCTCCCCTCCCCGCCCAGTCAGTCCTTATCATGCATGTGCGACATTGCATGCATGCCCAACATCACTGACTGCATTCTCCCCTGCCCAGTCACTCCTTAAGGTATTTCTTTTTCCCCCCTCCCAACAATCAGCTATTTCGATGATCAGCTGTGCTGGGATTCCCTCACTGTCTTACTGCTTCACTCAGGAGGTTTCTCTGAAGCCCAGGAGGCAAAAAGAAATGCGTGGGGAGGGTGCTGCCCGCCCCCCTGTGCTGTTTTTTGCCTTCCTGGGCCCCAGGGAAGCCCTCTGGGAGCAAAAACGCCCCCCCTCCAGGAGGCTTGCCTGAGGCCCGGGAAGGCAAAAAAAACAAACAAAAAACAAAACAAAAAAACAGGCGGATGGGTGTGCTGCAAAAAAAGAAGCCACGCCCACTCAGAGACCTAGCCACAGCCACCTAGCCATGCCCACAGAACCGGTTATTAAAAAATTTGAATCCCACCTCTGCTCGTGAGTAACAATAATTTACATAAATGACACATACATTAGCAATTTCATTATTATCAAAAGCAATATTGTCTGAAGACGATAAACTAATCTGGCTACACTCTTTATTCCTGCTGCCTGACATTATATGAGCAATTTATTCTTTTTAAACCAAACATTTTGTCCTTACCTTCTTCATCTGTAGCTGGTACAAATTCCCTGGGATTATCTGTAGTTTGAACAGATCTCAAGAGTGATGGACAGATAATTTCTCCATTAGAACCTGTCAGAAGGATATTGAGTGAAGTGCTTTTATGGCTTTCTTGAAAATAAGAAGAAAGGGGTTGAGAGAAAGAGGAATAATATTATATCAATGGAAATAGATTCTCTGGATAAAGAGAAAACCTAAGATTTAACCAGTATTGGAAATTCACAACATTTAAATTCTAAATATTTCTCTATAGCTTACTGTTTCTTCTAAACAAACCCTTACAGGTAGTCCTTGACTTACAACCATAATTGCTAACAAGGCAGTTAAGTGAGTTGCACCCAATTTTCTCCTTTTTTTGCCATGGTTGTTCCACAGTTCACTGCAGTTGTTAAACGAATCATGCAGTTATTAGGTGAATCCTGCTTCCCCCATTGACTTGTCTGAACTTGCAAATGATGATCATATAATCCCAGCATATCATAAATACATGCCAGGGGCCAAGAACCCAAATTTTGATCATGTGACTGTGTGAATGATGTAATGGTTATATGTGCGAGGACTGGTTATAAGTCATATTTTTCAGGGCTGTTGTAACTTCAAATGGTCACTAAATGAATAGTTATAAGTCGAGGAGTATGTGATGCCCCCGTTGGAGTCTGAATCCGAGGAGAAGGATGAACAGCTGACAGGGAGCAGGAAAGGCTCCGTTGTCTGTAGAGGAAACTGGGGAAGGACAAAGTCAGGCTGGGCAGAGCAGGGAGAGGTAGAACAAGGGAGAGGGGGTTCAGAGGAAGACCAAGGCCTACCCCCTCTTCGTCCTAGGGCACGCAGGGAAGAACAGAGAAGAGAGCAACGTGGGTTGCATGGCTTACGAGGGAGGAAAGGGCCCTGATTCTCTTCACAAGGCATACCTGGGAAGGGAGTTTAAAGGAGAGGTAGTTTGGGAGGGCGTTTGTTGGAAACAAACATTGAGTTTATCTCATATTGGCTGCTGTTATGAGTTCCTGGCATCCTCCCAACTGGTTTGATTTACTGCCCTGTTACTTCACTTCTGGAACTCCTTATCTTGCCCTGCAGACCTTATCTTCTCTTGCTGAATTTATAGTTTAAAGTTTTCTGTTTATAACCTTTTGGGCTGGAATATCTGTAGTCAAAGGCTGTTGCTGGTTCCTGGGAGAGTTTTTCTTCAGATCGGAAGGGAACCGGAACATAGAAGCAAAGTTGGAGCTAATAAAGAGACCCCTACTTATTATTCTGGCTGTGTTGCCTTTATGCCACGCCCCAGGTCATCACAGATTATCTCTATTTTAGTGATTATATTCATGACTATCTGCAGACTTCATATCTGTAAATTTGCAAGTTTGACATATAATTTAAGAAAACTCAGCTATTTATATCATATTTTTTGGAGTATAAGACACACTTTTTCCACCCACAAAACTGGGTGGAAATATCTGTGCTCTTATACAGTGAATGTTGCCGAAGTCCCACTCACCTGCCAGTCACCACCCTTTCGCGTTTGCCTCCTGGCAATTTGCCTCCTTGCAGCAAACAGCAAACAGCCAGTTTCAGCTTCAGCACAGCCTGATTAGCATAAGCAGTTGATTGTCAGTTGGATCGGCCTTCCCATGATCAGCTGTTTCAAGATGCAGGGATTGCCATTGCCTATTACTGCCTCCATGCCCCCATTTTTGGCCTCCACATCTCATTTTTGGCCTCCACACCCCTCTTTTCAGCCTCTGTGACCCCCATTTTCTGCCCATTCCAATCTCCACCACCTGGAATAGGCCAAAAACAGGCTGAAAATGGTATGCGGAGGCCGAAAATGGGGCATGTGGAGGTGGCAATAGGCTATGGCAATCCCTGCAGCCTGAAACAACTGATCATGGAGAGGCCGCTCCAACCGACAGTCAGCTGCTTCTGCTAATCAGGCTGTGCTGAAACTGAAACAGGCTGTTTGCTGAAAAGAGGTAAATTGCTGGGAAGCAGAGGCAGATTTTTTTTTCTTGTTCACCTCTCCAGGTGCTAGGTGCGTCTTATACTTTGGAGCATCTTATACTCTGAAAAATACGGGTATAATCTTTAGAAAATGGAACCATTGAACAAAAACTGTTTAAAATAGAGCAATTCTAATTAATGGCCATTTAAGTTCATGCTATTGTTAACTAAAATTTATCTGACCTATTTGTTCCGTGTTGTCAATTCCAATGGACACTTTTCTCTTTCTTTTCTTCCCATCATTCAGTGCAAACTTGCCTGGATTTATTAGGGGTAGATAAAAAGTATCTTGGGAAGCCCTTAGGAGGCTGTCATTGATAGTTTGCTTCTGCTTGTTTCTATGATTGGTGTCTAAAACAAGATCATTTGGCAAAAGAGCCGACTGCTTATTATAGACATCCGTCTCAAATTTGACTTCTTTAAAACAAGTTCCTGCAAAGTAAGGGAACAGATCATTGTAGTTGTTGATCCACAATCAAAATATTAACATATCCAAATTAAAACTAACATGTTAAAAGTTTATGATTAATGTATAATCACATATAATGCAATTATTTATATGTCTACTCAGAAATAAACTGAATTCAGGTAAATATACATGTAACAATGGCCTTGATATCTACCTTGCAGAAAGTGTGGAAACTTTAGACTTATAATGCTGACAATGAAAAACGCAATGCACTCTGTAATAGGTATCATTAAATTTTAGCTCATTTGCAATTGTTTAATGTTATTGTAGTAATGCATAAACTAAGCTAAAAGGAGGCCTAAAAGTAAACTTGTAATAAAATGGAAAACATCATCCATTTTGCATAATATTGACTAAATAACAGTGAAATTGATATTTACCCCCAAAGAAATGTGCAAATCCTTATACAAAAAGAATAAGAGTTGAACTAGTATAACAGTACACCATATATATCTCTGAGCTTGCAAGGTTAATCTAGATAGTTGTACCACAACTAACTGTAATGATCTACTAGATATTGACTTTACAGAAGATAACGTAGAAAAGGCATTACGTAATCTAAAACCATCCCTATTTATTGGCCCCGAAGGATTATGTGCATACTTCTTTAAAAAGCTTTCCTCTGCCATAGCAGATCCCCTAAGCATTATATATATATATCATTCAGAACCAGCTCCTTACCGAACCTATGGTCCTTAGCTACAGTCATCCCTATCTTCAAAAAAGGTGACCCCAGCCTGGTTGAAAACTACAGACCAATCTCACTGTGTTGTGTCACATGCAAAGTCATGGAATCAATCATTAACCAATTCATCACCCTCCACTTAGAGTCAAACAACCTACTCTCCAAAAAACAATTTGGTTTCAGGAAAAAATTGTCCTGCAACCTACAACTCCTACACTGCAAAAACATATGGACTACTCTACTCGACCAGGGTAAAGCAATAGACACAATTTACATAGACACAAAATTATCTGCTACAATGTCCTACCAGTCAATGACTACTTCAGCTTCAACCGCAACAATACAAGAGCACACCACAGATACAAACTCAATGTCAACTGCTCCAAACTTGATTGCAGAAAGTACGACTTCAGCAACAGAGTGGTCAATGCCTGGAATGCACTACCTGACTCTGTAGTTACATCCTCAAACCCTTTAACCTCAAACTATCCACTATTGACCTCACCCCATTCCTAAGAGGTCTGTAAGGGGCATGCATAAGTGCACCATCATGTCTCCTGTCCCTGTCCTATTGTCCCCATTTAATTGTACCTATTTTCTGTATTCTTACTCATGTTTATACTTATACCTATTATTTTGTAAGAGATTGACAAATCAAATAAATAAAAGAAAATAAATAAAAGAACTGGCTTGAACATTATGCACATTCTTGGAGTAAGTCTGGACTTTAGCTTTGTTTGAAATATGCTGGCCCAAATAGATACGAATTTACATATATTGTGTGTCTGTAAAATTAAGAGAAAGGGAATGTACTCGATCTGGACAAAGGTAAATTGATATTGTGGAACTGACTTGATAAATGTGTGCAGTGCAGGGTAGTAAAGATTCAGTTTAAGTATGAACGAAGGATTGAAACTGTATCAGAAGCTATGAATGGGAGATTATAGGTTGTTTTAGAGACACACTTTCCTATATACCTTTGATGTGGGAAAATAAAAATTCATTGATTGTGGTAGTTCCATATTATAATCCAGTGAATTATGATAATGACAATTTTGGGGATTGTACAAGATTTTGAATAAATGTAAGTTAATGGAATAAATTATTAGGTCATGAATATCTATGCTCCTGAGATCACTTTGATGGCTAGAAGTGAGGAAAACTTTAAAAACTCTCTTGCTGAAGAGGCTGGTCTGCTGCTCAATAGTAAAGAAAACAAGCTAGTTAAGATTATGTCAACAGGCAATGCCAATCCAGAAAATCAAAGACATTCTTGGGAAAGGCAGATTAAGATTGTTTTCTTTAAGATATGTGAAAAAGAGAGCAAGTAGTGATGAGGAACTGGAAGATAAAAATAGAGAGACCCACAAGATAAAGCTAGAGAAAGATGTGTTTGGAGTTTGGCAAGTGTGCTGGTGGGAGCAGGACCCTTTGAAATGAGCTGACAGACTGCCTTGGATATATGCATCGTGTTTCAACCGAGAAGGGAACAGCCACCTAAACCAAGCCTATCAGAGATAGATATTTTAAGCAGACATCAAGTTATCAAACCTATTCTGGAAGTTTGGTTTTGCCGACTCTCTACCCATAATGAGCACCCTTCATTCAAAGGGTGTAGCTGTACCTCTTGAGCTTTTTGCTTTAGCTGGAGACTCCAATTGAACCAGCAGTGGAAGGATCACAAGTTCTTTTGCAAGCTCACCGGGTTTTATTTTTTCCCTTTGAATGCTAGGTGAGCTTTCAGCTATTTGAGGTAACTTGCAAAATTCTGGCACCTGGAGAAAAACAGAGCTTCAAGGCACCTTTTAATATAACAAATGTCACAGATCTTTGACAGTTTTGCAAAACAATTTGTTCCAAATGACAGAAAACACATCAAAATTATATGCCTAAAAATGCACACTTACCTTGCTTGGACAGATTTTATAAAAGGGTGTGTGTTATGTGTGTCATTTTTCCCAGCCTGATCCCTCTTGATACTGGACATTGCTCCATAGTTCAACTAACATGGCCAATATAGTCTGGGGATCAGAAGAATTGAAGTCCAATTTCCTTGGAGGGTACCCAGTGGGGAAGGCTGTGTTAAGCTTTTTGCCGTGCTATTTAAGAGAATTTCTGTTATATATACAACATGAAAAAAAAAGTGTACAGAGCGCAGTGCAATAAACCGTTAAACAGGCTTAATTCCCTTTTATTTTAATGAGACGCACAGTCTGATCTGTTCACTGGAGTTCCCTCCAATTAAAATTGAATTGCAGCCTCAGGGACACTGAATTACATATTGTAATATTGTACCCCAGAATACAGTTTCCTCTTATTGGGATATACTTTGGGAATGATTAATTGCTCGACACACTGTTGCATTTCAGTTGACCTGTGATACAACAATGTTAGAATAGGAGGCCACGCAGAATGCTGAAGACTAAATCATTAGCCATATTTATTAAATTGGTAGCCTCTCCTCCATTCCTAGACTTATTAATTAATTGATTTAATATTTTCTTAACTCTAGAACAGGGGTGGGCAAACTTTTTGGCTCGGGGGGCCGCATTTACTTTTAAAATTTGACAGACGGGCCGGGTCAGCACAAGATTTTTTGGGAATCGCCCCCCCCCTCCTTCTTCTCCTCCTTCCCCTCCCTCGGAGGCCCCCTGAGTCAGGAGTTGCTACCGCCGGCACGGCTCCACGCGGCTCCAGTCCCGCGTTGCCTTGGGAAGGGAAAGGCAAAAAGGAAGAGCCGCGGCGGTGCTTTGCAATGACAGCAGCGGCACCGGAGGCTCAGGCTCAGCGGCTCCTGGTTTTGCCTTTCCCTTCCCAAGGCAACGCGGGACTGGAGCCACGCGGAGCTGCACCGGCGGTAGCAACTCCTGACAGCCCCAGCCGGACACCTGAGCGGAGCCCGGGCGAAACTGCCTGTTGCTGCTGCGGGCGTCTGGCTGCCCAAGTAAAGAACCGCACCAGCTCAGGGCAACTGTGAGGAGCAAGAGGGGAGAGGCAGAGAAGGAGGCAGAGAAGGAGGAGAGCACCTGGCCAGTTGGGGGAGGCTTCTTGTGCTGCGAAAGAGGCGGCTAATGATCTCCAGCTCCGCTCTGCTTCTCCAACATCTGGCGCCGCCCTGTTCTGTGCGCCAGCTGCTCGGACTTGCTGGGCCTGACACAGAACAGGGTGGCGCTGGATGTTGGAGAAGCAGAGCAGAGATGGAGATCATTAGCCGCCTCTTTCGCAGCACAAGAAGAACAGGGTGGTGCCGGACCATTGGAGAAGCGGAGCAAAGCCAGAGATTAGTAGCTGCCTCTTTCGGCACAGAAAGCTTCCCCAACCAGCCGGCTGGTCTCCCCTCCTCGGCCATACAGAAGAAACAGGCAGAGAAGGAGGAGAGCAGCTGGCCAGTTGGGGAGGCTTCTTATGCTGCGAAAGAGGCGGCTAATGATCTCCGGCTCCGCTCTGCTTCTCCAACATCCGGCGCCGCCCTGTTCTATGTGTCAGGCCCAGCAAGTCCGAGCAGCCGGCGCATAGAACAGGGTGGTGCCGGACCATTGGAGAAGCGGAGCAAAGCCGGAGATTAGTAGCTGCCTCTTTCGGCGCAGAAAGCTTCCCCCAACCAGCCGGCTGGTCTCCTCCTTCTCTGCCTGTTTGTTCTTTATGTCCAAGGAGGAGGAGACCAGCTGAGAAGCGCGCTGCCAGGCAGGGGCCACACAGCGCAGGGCAACACGCCACCACCCAGCCCTGGCGAGGGAAAGCAGTGGGCGTTCCCCGGGTGGCGGCCTTGGCCCCGCTACCAGGGAAGCGGCTGCCCAGCTCCGTGTTGTGTGTGCGATTTTTTGGCACGTGGCGCGGGGTCTCTTTTGGCTGGCCCCAATTTTTTTTTCAGAGGGTAATATTTTTTTTCCAGAGGCGGGCCGTATTAAAACGACCAATGGGCCGGATGTGGCCCACGGGCCATAGTTTGCCCACCCCTGCTCTAGAACAATTGCCTCCTGATTTTTTTCATGCAGGAGACCTATAGAGGCATACTTTAAATCTCCCATGCAAACCAATCTTGCCTCAGGCTTGTCTTCAGTAAAATATAGCACCTTGCAATCTCCAATTTATTTCATATACATATGTGTAGCTTTTCCAGGATTAATCCTTTTTAGGATTAAGCTAACAAATTCTAAATATTTGAACTATTTGTATTGTTCTTAGGCATTCAGAGACATCCTTCACCCTCGAAAATAGTAGGATTTGGCAAATGGCAAAAGAACTGACCTGCTTCCTGTGTTTCTTTGTGATTTCATCTTGCTCTTTGCTACCTCCTGAATTAATCAGGGGGAACACTTCTGTGTCTTCAGAAAGTCTTCTTCCTCTGCTAGCTGTGCTCTTCAAGTGATTTTGGTTAACTATGAAACAGACAGGAAAACAGAGATCCAAAATTACCTTCCTTCTGTCTAGCCATGGTTAATTCTCATCAAAATCTATGAAGGAAACTGTTATAACTGAACTGAAGATTGAATCAGTGGTCACTTGGTGATTGGCTATGGATATCACATTGGAAATGGAGCCCACATGACAGAATACTCCTTTATAAGTTTACATGCAAAAAACTAGCACAATCTTTTTCCCTGATATACTCCACACCACACACTTTGGGGGGTATAAAACTCTCAGGTGGATACTATTTACAAATTATTATGTTCAATACAAATTACACTACTATGTTCCAGTTGTGGCTTGATCATTTCAGCAAGGATTAAGCCATTTCTTTGTAAGGAAGCTCTCAGATTATAAAAGGCAGCTATGTTGGGCAATGTAATGCCTGAAATAGTTTTATATTACGGTAGAATATGGTTTCCAACCAAACATTATATCAGCTGGCAAAAAACAGTTGTATCCCGTAAGAGATGTTGCAGTATTTACTTCTGATATAAAAGAGGCTATTTACTAGAAAGCAAGTATAATATAGCAGAGTGTGGCCCCATGGTGATATTTGTTGGTTTTTGTGCTTAATTAAAAAAATTCCAGCAGAGGGAGGTATAATGACTGTGTGTGCATACCATGCTAATCCTCTGTTACCTTGCTGCACTTTACTCAATTAGCTCAATGTTCTCAATCCACATAATACTATGAACCTTTTATTTGTTTGCTCATTCATTAGTTCTTCTTTCCTCTAGTACAAATCTAGGTCTTCCTGATTCTGGACTGCTTACATTATGCAGACTTTATTTTTACCAGACAGTAAGTACAATGTAGTTGGCATTTCGGTTTGTGGTTCAATGTGTCATGTACACAAATATACAAATGCAACCATCCTGCAGCATCTTATTTCCTGTATTTATTCCTATATTCTGGAATACCAAATACCTCTATTTGAATGACAGAAAAACTGGTGCCATTAATGGTTCGCAACTACCCACTGCCTCTACAAATAAAAATATAGTGGTTGCTTTTAATTTGGTTCATACATTTGCAGCATCTTCTTACCACTGTATGTGATCTTTTTTCCAGGAAAGGAACCACCATAGAAATTCAAATGGGATTGCTCACAACAAAATTCAGAGGTGTCAATTCGTGTATTTCCCAATAATGGAAAATTTACTGATTGTTTTGGCATTTCACAGTTATGTGACTCCTTCTTGGTCTTTCCATCTTGGTGACGTTCTACCCCACTGTCCTAAAAGGAGGTAAACAAGACCACTTGAAAGGCTGCATTTAAAAACCAGCAAAGAGGAAAAAAAACCCCAACTGTTCTATTCATAAGAAAATAAAGAGTCCTCTTGCACTAGCAGTTTATAGCATCATCTAACCACCACTATGGGAAGACAAAGCTGCAGTGATATACAGTAGCACCACAACAATGGCTGGATGTGCTATAAATTGCTAGTCTGTCCTGATGAAAGACATTTCTGTTCTATCCCTTTGTTCTCACAATGGTCAACCAGATACCAACAAAAAGCTCACAATACAATATTAAGTTCATAGCATTCTGTTGGTTGTGTTGCTCTGCAACTATTATTGAGAGGAATACTGTCTCTAATACAGGTAAGATAATGAAACAGTCATTAAGTATTTATTTATGTATGTATTTGATTTGTCAATTGCTTACAAGATAATAGGTATAAGTATAAACATAGTTATGAATACATGAAATGGATACATATAAGAAAAATAAAAGAAACAATAGGACAGGGACGGTAGGCACGATGGTGCGCCTATGCACGCCTCCTACAGACCTCTTAGAAAAGGGGTGAGGTCAATAGTAGACAGTCTAAGGTAAGTGTTTGGGGAAGAAACCACAGAGCAGTAGCCTCAACTTCCATTAAGCAGCCATTGACGTATCCTCCTCAGATTTGTCCAATTCCCTTTGAAAACTCTCACATTGATGACTAATATTGTGTAAAGCAAAACTTCCTTTTATCTTTCTTCATTAAATGAACCCCAGACTTCAGCTCACGCTATCTGTGGGGAAGCTATATCCCAATATCATTTTGGAGCCTCACCATGAGTATACTGGGGACCTAAGTATGAGGATATACACATTTTGTTTTGAATCTCCCTATTTTTTCCCATCTTATAAAAACTGAGAAGGAGGGGAGAAGCAAATAAGAGTTCGCTATCAAGCCAGTGCTAATAATAAAAATAACTGTAACACAATAGTAGTAGTAGTACCATAGTCAGTAGTAGTGGTAGTAGTAAAATGATTGCAGCTTCTTACTATAATACTCTGTGATTGCAGTAAATTGTATGTAAAACGTAAGATAACCTTAAAACAAAGGCAGGAGGGAGAGGCTGCAATTCATCTCCAACTTCCTATGTTCTCCCTCTCCCATCCCATTACATCATCACACCTTCACTTGTTCTAGGATATACTCCTTTCCAGCCAGCTATTAGACAGAGGCCTAACTAAAGTAAAGGAGCTTTTTAACTGCTGCCCCTCTTCTTTGGAACAGCCTCCTCCCCCTTTTTAAAGCCTCACTAAAGTGGACCCTAGAAAAGTCACAACTCTTTTTCAGCAGGCCTTGGGGACCGGCAGGTCATGAGACTTTCCTGCTGAGGTCTGATGCTCTATGTTTTGAACTGAATCTGTTTATTGTCTCTGGCAACAAAATGTGACTTAACAGTTATTCAACCTTGATGAAAAACAATTATGGAATGGCAGATGTAAGCCATTCAGACCCAGTGACAATAGGAACAGCATAACAGGTCAGCAAATACATACATCCCCACATATGTCCTCTGAGGCATTCAAGCCACCTTGCATCTCTGCAAGATCATTCAACTCTTTGTTTATTTTGTTGATGGGAAGAGGACATCATTAAGCAGTTGGGAGCTAGAGAAACTATTTGATGAGGAAAGAAAGTATAATACCTCAGAGATCTGCCAGTGTGCCTCATTCTGATTCCAGATGCTTTCTCTGGAATTCTGTGGTTGTAGATGAAAACTCAGTTTTCTTACAGAAATTCTTAAAGGGATTCGACCTGTTTCTCTTGCATTATGTTCTGCATCATCTTTCACCAGGCAGGCTTTATTTTCTGACTTTTTACACAATGGAGGACCAAGACCTAAGAAGTAAGGAACAACATAACCCTGAAATAAATGACCAAAGTGGCTGCACTGTACATCAAGGAACAATTATGATTCAGCTTAATCTTGTCTGTGCTAGTCATAAATACGTCTAAGCATGTTCAGTGGGTCACTCCTAAATAACATGTTTCCCCCCAAATAAGACCGGGTCTTATTTTCTTTTGACCCCTGAAATAAGAACTTGGCCTTATTTTGGGGAAGGTCTTATTATTTTTGAAGTGCAGGAGGCGGCAAGTGCGATCTCCTCATGGCTGCTCAGCCCCTTAACTGCAGCCTGTGGCAAGCGGCCTGCAGATCACCTGATCCAGTGAGGGCCGGAGGTTTTGTCTCTCTGGGTGCCTGGAGATGTTTCTGGCACAATCTTGCTAGCCCTAGTCCTGTCGACCTGTTAGTGCCTGTCGGTTGGCTTCCAGTGCCAGAGACAGAGGCGGGGATGGGAAGCAGCCAGGCTGCTGTTGCCACTGGGGTGTGTGGAGTAAGACGGGGCTCCTCTTGCCATCTTACCTGTTTTCCAGCTCTATTGTGCTTCTCACTGTTGTGTTCAGGGAAACAAATTTGTGGGACTACCATAAAAAAACTTCTCACAAGAAGTTGGAATTAATTGATTGAATTCACAAGAATTTTTTTTTTACGGTAGTTCCACAAACTTGTTTCCCTGCACACAATGGCGAGGACTGTGACGGGGCTGGAAATCAGGTAAGACGGCAAGAGGAGCCCCGTTTTGCTCCAAGCGCCCCAATGGGAACAGCAGCCTGGCTGCTTTCCTTCCCAACCATCTCTGGCACTGGAAGGCAACTGACAGGCACACGCTCAGTTGCTCATTCATCCCTCTCTCTCCCTCTCCCTCTCCCACTCGATCGCTGAGATCAGCAGGCCAGATTCAGTGAGCTGAATACGCCCCTGCCATCCGGGAGGAGAACAACATGAGAAATGGGCTCTCTTGCAGCGCCTCATCTCTCTCTGTTCCTTCTGGGTGGCAGTGGTGCATCCAGCTCACTGAATCTGCTGATCTCAGCTGGCGAGGGGGGGGAGAGAGAGAGAGAGAGAGGGAAAGAGATGAATGAGCTACTGAGCGTGTGCCTGTCAGTTGGTTTCCTCTTAATAACAGGGTCATCACAGAAGAGTTTAACAGTTTGGCAGGCTTACTATAGAAAACAGGATACAGTACTCCAGGATCCTGTTCCAAAACTCCTTAGGGCAGAGTTCCCCAACCTTTCTGGTTTTGTGGACTGGTGGGTGTGGGGGGAGGGGATGGTTCTGCACGAGTGGCCTGCAAAGGTGTGCATGTGCAGCTCCATTTGCACAAGCAGCAGGCATGTGCACCACCACTCATGGAAATGGAGCATGCTCGTCCATGCTTATCCATGCTCATGCAAGTGGGGATGCATGTCCACAGTCCAGTTCCAAATGGCTCATGGCCGACTAATAGGCTGCAGCCCAGGGGTTGGAGACCCCTGCCTTAGGGAATTAAAGTTAATTGAATTGTACTTGGAAACAGACTTGCAGGCAGATGGGGAAAAAGGAGTCACATATCCCCAGAATTTTTCCCCTATCACATTTGAACTTTGAAAACCAATGCAGTAATTCCAATCTCACGAATGTAAAAACCTGACCAAACGAGGAGCAGATATAGGAGATACTCCAAACCATTTCTGGCAGCAATCTTGGAGGCATCTGCAGAGCAGCAAAGGGAGAGTAAATAATTTTACATATTTCCATCATCATTGTGATGTAAGCATATAATTATGCCTTTTGTGTGATGATATCAGGTGTGTTGCCCCTTTGACATCTTCCTAAATTGTTATGGATGTCTTTGCAAAAATTAAAATCCAAAATTAAAAGATATGTATTTGCACTGTACCTGAATAAGTCTGTTCTTCTAGTTCACTTTGTGAGTACAAACAAGGAGTGTAGAAAATATGTAGATTATACTTTGGTGGAATAGCTGATAGATCCTGTAACTTCTTCCTGAGAGCGGCTGCATTTTCCTTAAACAACAAGGGGTCACTGATATACCCTGAAAAATATACAGCATACACCTGCCGTTGGGTAAAATAACTCAACATTGATCTATCTATTGAGTATTGTCTGCAATACATCAACTAGGAATGTAAATGGATTGAAACAGAGACACTTTGCTCACAAAGCATATGTTTTAATTATTTAAACAGAGGATGGGCATAGCATATGAGGAAAGAGCCAAATATTTTATCTCTGCAAATTATTATTAAGCAGGAATGAAGCAATTTGGGCTCAATCTACTCTCAAGTACAATGCTATTTTCTTCTATTTATTTGAACTGATTCTGTAATGAAAGTCAAGACTGATCTAAAAATATATTTTCTACATTTTATTTTCTGTCTCTTAATATGACTATGGAGATTCTCAGTCATCCAGGTCATGGTTGTCCCAAAGGTGCTTTTTTTTCCCCAAGAGGCAACTGGACTTTCTGTTTTTTCTTTGAAGACATTTCACTTCTCATCCAAGAAGCTTCTTCAGCTCTGACTGGATAGTGGACACAAGCGAAACATCTTCAAAGAAAAAACAGAAAGTCAGTTGCCTCTTGAAAAAAAAAAAAAGCACCTTTGGGAGTTTTCTTATAATACTAACCTGCATTCTGAAGCCTTTGCAAAACACTTGGATCCCAGCTCTGAGCAAGTTTGAGGAGGTACCTCTTGGCTGAATAGCCTGGTCTCATCGATTTGTCCATCTCACAGTCTGAATCTCTCAGGAAGTACAGATAGGGCTGCTGAGCAATTCCTTTCTTATCTCGCCACAGCTTTAATATGAAAACAAAATATCGAAATCTCAAAATGGGTGCTTCTACATAAACAGTGGAACAGTAGATTTTATTGAGTTTCCCCCCCAACATTTTTTTGAAAGTATTGCCAGCTTGCTGAGTTAGAGAGGAAACAATGTAGTGGTTCAGACAGACAGATAAAGGAGAGAGCCTCACTATGGGTCCAGGTGGGGATTTTGTAAATTTGCCTGTAGGGGTCTCTGCATGCATATCTCACTGGATTAGGAGCAGCACCTAATTGTCCAGCCTCAGTTGGATAAATTCCTGCTGGACTTCCAGATTTACAAATGTATGTAATATGCACCCCCCCCTTTTTGGTTTCTGTAGGGTGACTGTCTTACAAAGCTGAGTAATCAGATGCATTCGTGAAAATGAATGACAGCTTTCCTTGGAGGATTGATGGGGAATCCTCACAGTAAAGAGTTATGAATAGTGAGAAATAGCCTCCCATATCTGGGATGTAAATATTCAGAAGAACACAAGATGGTAATATAGAGTTAGAACTTTATTTTGCTCTCCTCTGCCTCTGGAGGTTAAGTGGACTCTTTCAGCCCAGCCAGAGTAGACTTATAGGGGAACTATTTACATTGTCTAAACCTGTGATGGTGAACCTATGGCAGGCGTGCCGAAAGTGGCACGCAGAGGTCGCCCGGAAGAACCCCACTGTGCATGCATATGCGCCCCCCCCGTCAGCCAGCTGATTGTCGGGTATTTGCCATGCATGCGTGGGGGGAGACGCATGTATGGGAGACGCACACACATGTGCAGAGGCATGCGGCATATGTGGGGGTTGTGTGTGCATGCGCAGGGGCAGTGGGGGAGTCGTGCATGCATTGCATCATGGGTGCAGGCTTGCGAGTGTGCACATGCGCACTTTTGGCACACAACGTGGAAAAGGTTAGCCATCACTGGTCTAAACCCTAAAGTAATATTTATAGACAATATTCGTTAATTCTTGAAGCAATGCTGAAAAAAGGAGAAAATAATTTTTATGACTCACAAGCACTTTATTTATTTATCAAAGTTATACACCAACCATCTCACCTAAATTGATTCCACTTAGGGGACTTATTGATTAAAGTGACTTTAAGTTGAATGGAAATAAAACAATGTCAGCTGCTGGGTAAAATGACCTTCATGCTGATAGGACCTCCTAATCTTTTCTTTTTTTAGGAAGTGCTTATTTCATAGTGCATTAATAAGCTTCTGCCTGCAACTTTTTAATTTAATTTTTTTTTTCAACTCATGGAAGGAGCATCAGGTTGTTTTTTCTGGCAGCTAACATTTTATTTCCACTCCACACCCAATGTGCCATTTATTTTCAGTCTGAGACAAGAGACAAAATGACAATAATTAGAAGAGCATGGGTTCCCTCCTACACATAATTATGTTGGATTGGTACAAGACCTGGGCCAATGATGGAGCACTAACCACCAGCAATGGATTACTATGAAGTTAAATTCTCTAACTAAGAAACAATGGGCCTTGTCAAGTCACAGGAATTCTGCTACTACTTAGAGATACCACATGCTGACATTGAGTCTAATCTCAGACCCTTAAGAATACATGGGAACAGAAGTTACATTATTGACTATGATCATATTATATATACTTGTGAATACAAATCCATCCTAATAGATTGATGTACTATGGAAAAATATTTTGGGTATTTTCAACTTTTTTGTGATTCTGTGGGGCTCTAGAAAACATCTTGTCTCTGATCAGATGAAGCTGGAGGAACAGAAAGAGAATGGATTGTGCTTAGAGATGACTGGGGGCGGTGTCTTTGGTTCAGAATCCTTTCTTCTTTCTTGAGCAGAAATTGTCTTCTGTAATGATTTGAATAGTGAATTTTATTGTCATATTGGCTATTAAATCGTCCCAGAACTGAGACAATTCCATTGAATCAGAAGCTGGAATAAATCAAGATTTTCTTTAGTTTCCATTTTATTTTAAAAATCCCAAGTCCTGAGATTGGGTTATCTCATTCCTGATTCAAATTCCCTTCTCCAAATTGCAGTGGCAAGGCAGGCCTTCTCTTCTTCAGTCCCTTGATCATATGAATCAAGATTGGAAAAGCAGATAGTTGACAAAACCTCTTGGTTTCTAACTAAGTTGAATGTTACTTTGCCTCCTACTTCTAGCATGTACTGGGGCTTTGTTAAGAAAATGACTCAAGTGGATTGAGTCGAAGCAGACTGTTTGTTTCTTTGGTATCAGCCAGTTATTTTCGGCTCTCAGGTTTCAGTTTATACACTTGCGCTCCAGGGTATTTTATAGGCATTTCAATTCCAGTACTTTATAGTTTCAGCAGCAAATCTTCAATAAGTCCAGAAAGTAACAGTTTAATGTGGAAGGAGCTTAGCACTACTACTAGTTTATTTCAAACTTTGTCTCATTATCATTCATGCTCATAGTGGCTAACCATTTAAAATGTAATCATAAAAAAGGATTTAAATATTTCAAATTGTGCCATTTAAAATACTTGGTCAAAGAGAACATTTTCAATTGAAACTAATGCAAGATCATGGCTGTGACCAGATGATTGTAGCCCTGCTCCTTTTTTGGTGCATGGATGCATATAAAAAGAAGCAAAGCTTTCCTTTTATGGTTGTGGCTGCCACCTTGAATTCTTTGACTTTACCTTCAGGCACTCCTGATTTTAGCTCCTTTTCCTGAAAACAGAAAATAGACCTAAACGCAATTCCCGATGGATGTCACACATAGGAATGACACAGGATGGCAGCCCATGGAGAGTGCTTATTATGGATGTTACCTTTGGAGTACAGGCTTTTAACACTAAATCTCACTGATTTATGGAACTGGACACATTTTCTTGACATATGTAATATTTCTATGCTTTCCTAACATTTCCTTCCTCACTTTTTTAATGGAAAAATTGTTAAGGAGAAAAGGCCAGAATAATTGGGTAGTGAGCCACTTCAGCTCTTCATTTAGAATGTTTACAGCTGCCTCGACAGGCAATTTAGCCCAATCTGCTTCCTACCTCCCAAATTCCTTGCAATCTTCTAAGGATAATCTTTGAGTCAGTCTTTCTGAAGTAGACTTCAGGCAGCAACTCATTATTTAAGACAGATCTCTGCTATATCCAGTCCAAGATTTTTTTCCTGACTGAGGTAGATCAGTAACTTAGAGATTGCATTGCACAGATTACAACTTTTAGCATAAAGTATAAATAGGCCTTTTGGGGAGGGAATACTTTTTAAAATAAAATTTAGATACAATGCACAGCATCGAACAAACTCTCCATACCTCATATAATGCAAATGGGAAGATAAATCACATATTTTATAAATTAACCAACAAAAAAAAATGTTTTCCATGTCTGTAATTGATTTAGAAAAGTAGTAGTTTTCTACACCCTGCATCCACATCTTGGAAGACTCAAGAGTAGCTTTGAAAAGGAAGGTCTAGAAATGCAGCCTCCTAAGACTATTTCCTGGTAAGAAGGCAACCCTGTGCCTGATCTCAGCCTATGCTCTATCTTAATTTTCCGCCTCCTCTTATAGCAACATGCATTGAAAGCGCCTGGAGTGCCCCTGCTGGACTCTAATTGTTGGTGGCAATCGGCACAGAATTTCATCTGTTTCGTCACAGCAGTCCTCTTTTTCTGCTCCTTTAATCTTTGACAGATGCAATCCATGGGTACACTGAAGAACTCATACCACAGGCAGTGATTTTAGAGGCATCTTTTGTCCACAGTCAAGGCATGGTGTCTGCACTGGGCTGGACAGTATTTTTGAATGGATCTCTTCCCAGAGTACAAAACAGAGAATTGACTGGAAGGGAAATGTATTCAGATATGCCAAATGCTTCTGGCAACCACTAGCTGAAGCATCTGGAGGCATTCCTGAACTGTTTGAGATCTCATTTAAAGGAGCCATTGAAGGGCATTTGTTTCAAACTCCCAAATGCATAAACAACGGCCTGAGCAATCTATGTCTTCTCATGAAACCCGAAACTCATAATTCTGGACAGAAGAACAAGGGCACAAAGCAATGAATCAAAGTACTTTCCCAAAAGATACTTCTAAAAACATTGGTAGGGAAATAAGCCATGAAGCAATAGATATGTTTATACATAGCTACCTCTTTCCCATGAAAGTGATTCTTGCTTAATTAGATGTGAAATTGACATTTGCTGCTCCTGTTGTTATTAGTAGTGTTAATTTGATATACACAACACGTTTCTGACCAAAGCCACCATTATTAATGTAAAATCTGATAAAAGAAATAAAAATCATCATAAATTACATTTTTTCTCTTAAGTGGGGAGCTGAGCTCACTTGCAAGATAAATGCATTCCTAATGGCACTCCCCGGTGCCTAACTAGGGGCCTCCAAATGTGAGGTCTTCTCCAAGAGAGCCTCTCCTATTGACTTTAATGTTTCATATTGAGACATTACAATAACCTGTTGAGCTGGGAGAGACAGGCAACAAGCCTTGAAATGTTCAAATTGCCCCCTTAAACTATGTTAACAAGTAATTGGCACCCTTGGGGATAATACAATTCCAGTGACTAAATTAGTGACTAAATTAGTCAACCAGCAAAATACTGTGGACACAACATACTTAGATTTCAGCAAGGCATTTGACAGAGTAGACCACAACCTACTTCTTGGTAAGCTAGAAAAAAGTGGGATAGATAGCACCACCACCAGATGGATTCTCAAGTGGCTGACAAACTGTACTCAATGAGTAGTCCTTAATGGGTCAAAGTCTACATGGAGGGTGTTATATATGACCAAATATGGCCAAGGAGTGGAGTCGGCTAATAGACTTCACTCATTGGCCCAGCTGCTGGCGGGAAAAACAAAGTCCCATCAGTGGCTGAAGCTTTGGACAGCGCCGGCTATAAAAAACAGCGCCTGCCGCGGTTGAGCAACTTTTTTCGAACTGGCTTCAAATAAAGTCTGCTTACCAGTCCTACTGTGTCCTGCCTCTCCTTTCCCGCGCAGACCCATCTAACACTGGTGATGAAGGTGGGATCCTGAACTACGGAGAGAACAAGGGACACCTCGTGGGTTTCGGACACCATTTCTACTGGACCCGCGCCACCAAGAACAATTGTGACTGCCAGACAACTTGGCCCAATGCACAACCAGCCTGGCCCACTGCCTGATGGCAATCCCTTATGATCCCACAAAGGAGAAATGGTCATCCTACATGGGCCGTTTCAACCTGCACCTGGAGGTCAATGGACTCCAAGCAGCCCCCAATGCCAGAAGAAGGCACTCTTTCTAACATACTGCGACATCGAAATCTATGAAATGGCCGATGCCCTGGTTGTGGACGATCTGCAGACTGTGTCCTGGGACGAACTGCAGCGTGCCCTCCGGAGTCACTACAGCCCATCTCCGTCTTACCTGGCCAGCCACTACGACTTCTACACGCGGAGCCAGAGAGAGGGAGAGATGATCAACTCGTTCATGGCAGATCTACGGAGAATCGCAAAGAACTGCAGATTCCCAGACACCAAGGGGATGATCCGAGACCAGATCATCCTAGGAACCAAGGATCCCACGCTGCAAAAAAAACCTCCTGGCCTGCGAGGACGTCTCCTTCCAAGAAGCCGTCAACGAGGCCAGAGCCACCGAATTTTCCGACAACTCGGCAGCACGGATTCGAGGGATCAGAAAAGTCTATGCAACCAGGACCAATCGCCTGCCACAGCCCAGCGAGTCTGCCTCTGAGACCAGAGCCAACGACGATGATGGAGAGATGCATAAGCTGAGGTCCAATAAGCCAGCCGGGAAACTGGGAACCTGAGAATGCGGCAACTGTGGCGGAAACCACCACCGATCAGCCTGCCGTTTCAGAGACACCGTATGCTGGAGATGCGAGCGTAGAGGCCACATCGCGGAAGTATGTCGTGCAACACAACCGACGAGCAAGCAAGGCCGATGAACTGCGTCACCCGCGAAACAACATGGCCACCAAGGGGGGCGCAGAAGAACCCTGGCGGGAGATTCAAAAAGAGGGAAGACACCAGGGGAGAGGAAGCCCATTTCACATTCATGGACTACGCGCAGACCAGAGTGAGACGCACTGATGCTTTCGAATAATGGCCACAGTCGGAATCGAGGGCAAGCCTTGTCATATGGAAGTGGACTCAGGGTCCTACATATCAATAATATTGTGGGACACCCTTAAAAACTCCTACCCAAGCAACGGTGTGACCAGTTGGAACCACAAGCCATTATTTTGAGAGACTACCAGGGTCGCCGCATACAAGTCCTGGGAAAAAAGGCCGCACACGTGGAGTATGGCACCTTCAGCGGGAACCTACCACTCACGATAGTAGACCGGAGCCTACCCACTCTGCTCGGCAGAGAATGGTTCCAGCCTCTCCAAATAAGCGTCGCCGGCATCCACACGACAGAGATCTCCCCCCCAGCCCAACATTGCGGAGTTGGAACGGGAGACATTGCGGAGTTGGAACGGGAGTTCACCGACGATTTCGACAACAAACTGGGCAAGTACATGGGGACCCTTATATCATTTAATTTAGACCCCAATATTGTCCTGGTACGTCTCAAGCCGTGGCAAGTCCCGTTTGCCCTCCGACCAAAAGTCGAGGAACAACTGGACAAATTAATAGCCCAAGGAGTCCTAGAACTGGTGGACCATGCTAAATGGGAGACCCCAATTGTGATCCCAGTTAAGCCAGACAAGTCAATAAGCATCTGTGCTGACTATAAAACGACCCTGAACAAAGCTCTTCAGCAAAGCGCCTATCCAGCACCTTATACACTCCCTGGGCTGGGGAACTATATTAGCTAAATTGGACTTGGGCCAGGCCTATCAGCAACTGCCTCTTGATGAGGCTACTGCTGTGGCACAAACCATCGTCATGCATAGAGGGTCATTCAAGTGCAAGAGACTCCAATTCAGTGTAAGCATAGCCCCATATCTGTTCCAGAGTATCATGGAATGGTTGCTGCACAACATCCCACAATCATACCCTACTTCGACGATGTAATTGTCTCAGTTACCAGCAAGGATCAACTGATGGAGTGGCTAAGGGCAGTCCTGGGAAGATTCCAGGAGGCAGGGTTGAAATTAAAGAGAAACAAATGCCACATAGCAGTTCCACAAGTAGAATTTTTGTGGTTCCTAATTGATGCCGCAGGCATCAGACCCACAAACGGGAAGCTTAAAGCTATACGGGAAGCCCCTACACCACAAAACAAAGCGGAACTGCAAGCGTTCCTAGGGTTGCTGAACTTTTATGTCTTTCTGCTGCAGAAAGCAACCATCGCAGAACTGCTCCACAGGCTGCTCGATAAGACGGCGAGCTGGACTTGGGGACAGCGCGAGGCAGATGTATTAAAAAAAATAAGAAGCATCTTAACATTGGACAGCATTCTCACCCAATACAGCGAGATGCTGCCACTAACACTAACATGCGATGCCTCCCCCTATGGCATTGGAGCGGTCCTCAGCCACAGACTACCCAATGGGACTGACGCCCCCATCGCATATTTCTCAAAAACACTATCAAAAATGCAAAGAAATTACAGCCAGATCAACAAGGAAGCGCTTGCCACAGTCGCAGGGGTAAAGCGCTTCCATGAGTACCTGTACAGCAGGCAGTTTGACCTCATCACCGACCATAAACCCTTACTGGGCATCCTCGTTGATGACAAACCCACACTGAACATCCTGTCACCCAGGATGTTGAGATGGACAGTACTCCTAGCTGCATACAGCTACACATTAACCCACCGGCCAGGGAAAGACATCACCCATGCTGACACTCTTAGCCATTGCCCCCTCCCAGACACAGCCTAGTGCCATCCTAGTGCCATCCATGACAGTTCTGCTAATAGAGAACATATGGCCTGGAATAATGACTTCCTCAGAGATCGTGAGGCTCACCATGCGCGACAAAACTATGGCGTGGATTTCAAACTGGGTGTGGAGGGGATGGCGAGAGGCAACACAGGGGGAGGAATACACGCCATACCAAAATAGGTAAGCCGAGCTGTCAGTACTAAAGGGCTGTTTACTGTGGGGGGACCGAGTAGTTATCCCCCCCATTAAGAAATAAAATATTAGAAACGCTTCATGAGGGCCACCCCGGAGTGGTCCGGATGAAAGCCCTAGCCAGAAGCTATCCTGGGTCGCCACTTGCACTCCCTGCCAAGAATCCAGGCCAGCACTCCCGGCCGTGAGACCCATGAAATGTGAGACACCTACAACACCATGGGCCAGAATACATGTCGATTTCGCTGGGCCCTGCCAGGGACAGACATTCCTTATAGTCGTCAATGTGTACTCCAAGTGGCTGGAAATAATTTTAATGCAATCCACCACATCGGAGGCAACAATAAAAGTACTCAGACACCTATTTGCCACCCATGGACTACCAGATGTCCTTGTCTCAGACAACGGGCCACAGTTCACCTCAAAACCGTTCGAGACCTTCCTAGCCAGACTAGGGGTCAGACACGCTTTGTCAGCGCCTGCTCACCTGGCCACAAACAGCCAAGCAGAGATAATGGTTCAATCCACTAAGGAAATGCTCCAGTGAATGGGCTGAGGGGACTGGCAGGAGAGGATCGACAGAATGCTCCTTGCCCAGCACATTACACTCCACACTACAACACACTGCAGCCCAGCAGAGCTGTTAATGGGTCAGAGGCTGCGGATTGTACTAGACTGGGTCCATCCCAACTACATCACAGAAACACCCCCGGACTCCACAGGGAAATGCAGACAATTCGCCATAGGGGACCCAGTCTATGCACTGGGGGGACCAACATGGGTGCCAGCTAGGGTAATCGAAAGCACAGGGCCCTGGTCCTACAGAGTAGAGACGGAGGAAGGGAAGCTATGGGAGCGACACATCGATCAGCTATAGGGCCGGGTCCCAAACACAGAGAACCAGCCAAACACCCAACATGCAATAACAGAACAACACAGATCACAAACACAAACCCTGCAAACACAAATCCCTGAACAACAATGGCGGAGACACTTATCTTGCGAAGAGGGAGTCCCATGGTGTCCTTCTGAGGTCTCAGGCTCGATGGTCCCTGCCATGCCAGTAGCAAGTTTCAAGACAGTTCCACTGGCGGGGACCGGAGCAGCAGCGGACCTGTCTGCTTGGGCCACCGCCCCAGGAACAAGTGAGGTGTGCAGGTCCAGTCGCACCCATCGAAGCCCCGCCTACTTATGTGACTATGTACAGTAGGCGAGTGCCAATTGGAGGAACATTAACTAGCAGGGGAGGGGTGTTATATATGACTAAATATGGCCAAAGAGTGGAGTCGGGTAATGGATTCCACTCACTGGCCCAGCCACTGGCGGGAAAAACGAAGTCCCGTCAGTGGCTGAAGCTTTGGACAGCGCCGGCTATAAAAGCTGGCTCCTGCCACGGTTGGGCAACTTTTTTCGAACTGGCTTCAAATAAAGTCTGCTTACCAGTCCTACTGTGTCCTGCCTCTTCTTTCCCACGCGGACCCATCTAACAGAGGGAAGTAAGCAGTGGGGTGCCACAAGGTTCTGTCTTAGGCCCAGTACTCTTCATTAACAACTTAGATGAGGGAATAGAAAGGGAACTTACCAAATTTGCAGATGATACTAAGCTGGTAGGAATAGCTAACATCCAAGAAGATAGGCTCAAGATCCAGATGGATCTTGACAGACTTGAACAGTGGGCCACATTGAACAAAATGAAATTCAATGTAGAGAAAAGTCCTACACTTAGGCAAGAAAAACCAAAAGTACACATATAGACTGGGTGAAACCAGGCCTAATAGCAATAACTGTGAGAGGGATCTTGGAGTCTTAGTGGACAGCCAGCTAAATATGAGCCAGCAGTGTGCAGCAGCAGCCAAAAAAGCTAATGCAAGCCTAAATTGCATTAACAGAGGGATACAGTCAAGATCAAGGGAAGTACTAATACCACTCTATAAAGCCTTAGTAAGACCACACCTAGAGAACTGCATCCAGTTTTGTTCACCATATTATAAAAAAGATGTTCCACTTTGCAACACTTAAAACCTCCAGGCTTCTCCAGGATGGCCCAATAATATTGCAACATTCAGCCTGGTCTATGATTACACTATATGTCATCAGCTAGGGGTCAGTTGCAGCTGGAACATTGGACAGAATTGTTTGTATGGACTGCTTCTACCTCTGTTCCCCCCACCCCCACCAAACTACAAAGATTGCAAGGGGTTTTAAATGAAACAAATATTTTATTATAGCCCAAGAAAAAATCAGGGTAGGCTTGGACCAGCTGCAATGTTATTCTGCAGTTCCATATCTTCTAGTCTTTCTTTTATTTTCTGAACCTTTTGTTTTCTGAACCTTTTGTTTTCTGAACCTTTTGTTTTCTGAAATCGCAAGATGTCCCTGCACTAAAAAAAGATGGGGAGGGGTCAAGAAAGCACTCCCAATTCCTGGACCTGCTGCTTCAGGTCAACTGCGCAGAAAGGCTGTACTTTAAATGCAGAGAAAACAGTTTTCTATTGACCATAAATACCTTAATTTTAACCAGGTTTAATTTCAACTTGTTCACTCTCATCATGTGAAACTCCATACCTAACTTAGCACTAGTCAATAGAATTTATTACTTGCTTGGAGTTAGCTGGCAAGTCATAGTAAAGTTGGAGTCATGACTTGCAAGTTGCTGTTTGAGGATGATATGCTTTCTTGTTGCTCTTTCCATTGTTCTTCAGACTCCAGTGATGGCATGGTTTAGGTATCTTTTAAATATTCTTCTTCCTTCTGTCTTTACCTTTCCCTAGTATTTGGGATTTCATTAATATCCAACTTAACTATCATGTCAGTTCACAAAGACTGTACATAATCTAGTGATATTAAAATAGCAATGAAATGAAATTATGTATTAAAACTTCAATAGCAAAAATATAAATGTTAATGCCCAATAAGAGAATACTGTATACAGAGCTCTATATAGGTGCTATGATTTCACAATCAGTTCCCAAAGATCTTCTGGAAAAGCTAAGCGTTAAAATTTCTGGAAAGCCTTGAGCATGTGGCTCGTTCATTTTAAGAACAAACCATTCCAGACATAGGCATCTCTTATTTTCATCCTGTTTTTCCTCTTCTGCATTTTAATGAGTGTAAACTGCTTTGGGATTTTAAAATGACAAATGGTATAGATAGTGTTAGATCGGGTAGATCGGTTCCCACAGAGACGCGAGACCAAGTGTACATTCAGCTCTTTATTTCAGTGTTAAGACCTGTACAAGATCTTGGAGTCGCAGCAGCCCTTCATATAGGGATTGCTCGCGGCTCGGCGGCCAATGACAGCGCTTTGAATCTCCCGCGATCTGCTCGGCTAATCGCGGTTGATTCTTAGTGCGCCAATCACGGCCGTTCAGTCGACCAATCAGGTCGCGGTCTGTGTGGACCAATCAGAATTCAGTGTTTGGAGAATGCTAATATAGAACACCCCTCCCCTCTTGGTTCAGTCCGACGAAGCGTGGTTATGTAGTCGCGTAGGTAGGCGGGGCTTCATACCTGCCTAGTTGACTTGCACGGCTCAGTTGCTGCTTGGTTCTTGACCGGTTCGGACGGACTCCTCGTCGCTCCGGTTCTCCTGGATGGAACCGCCTGGAAGGGTGAGCCGGGCCTACTGTGGTAGCTCCCACCCGGTCTACCCGGGTCGGTTGAGCTGCCAATTCTGTTGTTCCCACCTGGTCTTTCCGGGCTGGTCGAACTGGCTTGGCTGCTCCTTCCAGGTGAAGCTCCCAGTTGTTCATCTGTTGCGGTTTCGTTGTTTACTGGTGAGTATTGCTGGTTTATTTTGGCTTGGGGGTGCTCTGTTTGCGCTTTAGGATTTTCTTCTCCTTTATTGTTTGAGGTTTTTCCCCCCTCTGGTTTCTTTATTAGCGGTTGTTTGCGGTGTTTGCATGCTGTCCTTGTCGTTGGTGGCTGTTCTTGACCTTAGCTGGTCGATATGTCACTTCCAGCTTCGTCCGTCTTCGGTTTGTAGCCGGTAAGACCGGGGGCCCGTTACCTGGGTTATTTTAGCCGGTACCCAGAGTGGGTCCCCTGTAAAATTTTTGGCATAGACGGAATCCCCGATGTTGAATGATCGGTGTTTGCTGGATGAGTCTGGGGGTTTCTCGGGGTTGTATGTGGGGTGTAGCCTGTTTAACGGGGATCTTAGTTTTCTGCCCATGAGTAATTCTGCTGGGCTTTTATTTGTCGTGGTGTTTGGTGTTATGTGTTGTATTAAAAGCATTTTATTTATTTTTTCTTGTATGTCCCCGTTTTCTATTTTCTGTATGGTGTTTTTTGTGTAACGAACCATGCGTTCCGCCCGCCCGTTTGCCGCCGGATGAGCGGGCGCTGTCAACGCATGCCGTATTCCCTGTTCCGCCAGGAACTTTTCAAAGGCTAGCACGGTAAATTGTGGGCCGTTGTCCGACACTAGCACGTCTGGTAGCCCATGGGTGGCGAATAGTATGTTTAGCTTCTTGATGACGGCCTCGGTGGTTGTGGTTTTCATCGTACTTACCTCCAGCCAGTTGGAGTAAGCATCGACTGTAATCAGGAATGTGTGTCCCTTGGTTGGCCTGGCGAAATCTATATGGATTCTAGACCAGGGGCCCCGGGGAGTCTCCCATTCCAGGACTGGGGCGGCGGGCGGGCTTGGTCTGGTTTCCTGGCATTTCTTGCATGCGGCTACCCAAGTCTCGATCTGTTTATCCATTCCTGGCCACCAGGTGTAACTCCTGGCCAGGGCTTTCATTTGAACTATGCCCAGGTGCCCCTCATGCAGCATAGACAATACTCCTTTTTGTAGATTTTCTGGAATTACAACCCTGTCCCCCCAAAGTATTCAACCTTTTTGCGTAAAAAGTTCAGTTTGCTGGTTGCAAAAGGGTTTGAATAGTTCGCCACCGTCGCTTTCCGGCCACCCTTTTTCCACCCATCTCAAGACTCGCGCCAGCCGTTTGTCTTTATTAGTCTCTGTGGCAATGTCTGACGCGGTCAGGGGTGGGTTGGGCAATGTCTCTATGTGCAGGGTTGATGTTGTGGGTGCTGGGTCGTCCTCCAGGTCGGGCAGGGGGGAGCGGCTCAACGCGTCTGCATGCGAGCTGTTCTTGCCGGGTCAATGTGTTAGCAGGTAACTGTAGGCGGCAAGGAACTCGGACCACCTTGTCATTCTAGGTGACAGTATGTTCGGGGTGGCCTTGTTCCCTGCCAGTATCCCTAACAGCAGCTTGTGGTCGGTAATAATTGTAAAGGTCCTACCGTAGAGGTACTCATGGAACCTCTTCACACCGGCGACGACTGCAAGGGCCTCCTTGTCCAGCTGGCTGTAGTTCCTTTCCGGTTTGGATAGTGTTCTTGAAAAGAAGGCGATGGGTGCTTCTTTTCCATCCGGAAGCGTGTGGCTGAGGATGGCCCCGACGCCGAAGGGTGATGCGTCGCATGTTACCATCAGTGGTAGGGTCTCGATGTATTGGATGAGGACTGCGTCTGAAGTTAGCAGGTCTTTCATTTGTTTGAAGGCGTTTTCCTCCTGCTTCCCCCAGGTCCAGGTGGCTGTTTTGTCCAACAGCCTATGCAAAGGTTCCGCCGCCATTGCCTTTTGGGGCAGGAAAACATTATAAAAATTAATAAGTCCAAGAAATGCCTGCAGTTCTGTCTTATTCCTTGGTCTAGGGGCTTTTTTGATGGCTCTGAGCTTTTTTTCTGTTGGGTGGATTCCGTGCTGGTCTAGGAGGTACCCCAGGAATTCGACTTTTTCGGTGCACAGCTGGCATTTTTCTTTTTTGACTTTTAGCCCATAGTCTTTGAGTTTTTGTAACACCTCCCTTAGGCGGCTTTCCAATTGGTCCTTATTGGTAGCTGACACCAGCACGTCGTCGAAATAGGGCACCACCCCCTTGATCCCTTGGAGTAACCTTTCCATCAGGCTCTGGAAGACCCCTGGCACTACGCTGACTCCGAATTGGAGTCTCTTGCATCGGAATGCCCCTCGGTGGGTTACGATGGTTTGCGCCTCTGCAGTTTCAGCATCGACCGGCAGTTGCTGGTATGCTTGTGCCAGGTCGAGCTTCATGAAGACCCGGCCTCCCCCCAGTGAGTGCAGGAGGTGCTGTACCACTGGGACGGGGTAGGCACTCTGCTGCAGCGCGTGGTTGAGGGTGGCCTTGTAGTCACCACAGATCCTGACCGACCCATCCGACTTGATCGGGGTGACTATGGGTGTCTCCCACCGGGCATGGTCAATTGGCTCTAAGACCCCTTGCACGATGAGCTTGTCCAATTGCTCATCGATTTTGGGTTTGAGCGCGAATGGCACCCGCCGCGGTTTAAGGCGGATTGGGGCAACGTTTGGGTTTATGTTAAAAGAGATTGGGGACCCCCGGTACTTGCCTAGGTCGCCGTTGAAAACCTCTTGGCAGTCCTGCACGAGTGTTGCTTCCCAATCTGCCTCGGCGACGTGGTTGACGCCTGTCACTTCGATGCCCAGCGGTGCGAACCATTGCAGTCCCAGCAGGCTTGGGCGGTCCTTGTCCACGATTGTGAGTGGAAGCACCTCGGTACGCCCCTTGAAGGTTATTTTAAAATGTCCAATTCCGACTACAGGGATGCGGTTTCCCTGATAGTCCTTTAGGGTCAGCTTTTGATTTTCTAACTCGCGCCGGTGGATGGTAAGCACCAGGCGCTTGATTGTGCGCCAGGAAACCATGGAGAGGTAGGATCCGGAATCCACCTCCATCTCGCATGGTTGATCCTTGATGCCTACCTCCACGTGCACCTTCCGGGCGTCGGTGGTCGAGGAATGGCCGATGATGACCGTCTGATGGGTCTCCTCTCTCCACCGCGTCTCGCTGAGTCGCTTGCTTCGGCTGTCCCTGCTCCACCAGCTCTCGGCGTGACAGTCTCTGGTCCTGGGGGGTGCCGTCTTGTCGGGGGCTGCCGTCTCGTCGCCGGGGGCTGTGGTTCCTCTTGTTCCGGCATACCTTGGCGATGTGCCCCCGCTTATCGCAATGCCGACAGATGGCGTCGAGGAATCGGCATTCTGAGCGGGGGTGGTTGCCGCTGCAGCCGGCACACTGGAACCCCGAGTTACGGTCTCTCCGTTCCCGCTGATCGCGTTCCGTCTGTAGTCGGTGGATCTCCTCCTCCTCGTCCTCGGTTTCGGAAGAGTCGACGTCTCCATGGTGGGTGGTGGTGGTCGTCCTGGGGCTTGCTTCCAGGTGTTTCTCCGGTGCTGGGGTCGCTTCGATGGTTCCTGGCCGGTCCGCCGCGTTCATCTGCCGCATCCGAACCGCTGACTGTTTGGCTGCTTCAGATGCAGTCGCTTTGGCGATGGCCTTGGTAACGGAGATGTCTGCCCTCGCCATCAGCCGGCTCTGCAGGATGGGGTCTCTGAGGCCGAGGACCACGCGGTCTCGTAGAGCCTCGTCCATGTCGGTGAAGCCGCACATGCCTCCGAGGTCTTTCAGCGTGGCCACGAAATCACTAATGCTCTCGCCCTCTTTCTGGTCCCGCCGATAGAACTCATGCCTTCTGATGAGATTGGGCACGGCAGGGGCATAGTGGCGCCGCAGCAACGGTTCGAGGTCGGCCCAGTCCATCTCCTTCACGTCGGCAGGTTTGGCTAGGGCTTTAGCCATTTTGAACACTGCGGACCCGCAGTGTGTCAGGAACACGGCCCTTTTTTTCTGTCTATTGGCATCTTTTAGGTTGCTGCTCTCAAGGAACATTAGGAATTGGTCAATGTATGATTCCCAATCCTCGTCAGCCTGCTTGAAGGGTGCGGGTGGCGTGATGCTGCTGGCCATCTTATCGGACGTTCTGTGCCGCTTCGCCATGAGCTCGGTTGGTCTCTTGTCTCACGATCCCACCTTCATCGCCAGTGTTAGATCGGGTAGATCGGTTCCCACAGAGACGCGAGACCAAGTGTACATTCAGCTCTTTATTTCAGTGTTAAGACCTGTACAAGATCTTGGAGCCGCGGCAGCCCTTCATATAGGGATTGCTCGCAGCTCGGCGGCCAATGACAGCACTTTGAATCTCCCGCGATCGGCTCGGCCAATTGCAGTTGATTCTTAGCACGCCAATCACGGCTGTTCAGTCGACCAATCAGGTCACGGTCCGTGTGGACCAATCAGAATTCAGTGTTTGGAGAATGCTAATATAGAACAGATAGAGATATTTTAAATAAATGACATCAGCCTAACTAAACATGTGTACATCTGAAATATATGAACAATACCTGTTTGCTTCCATATACTAAGATAGCCCGTGCCAAATCTTGGAGTGTGTGAAGATCTACACATAATGTCTGGCTTTTGTTCTGACATCCTTGCTGCAACTTCCATTTCCATGGTTTGGCTACATCTTCTGAATAGAGAAAGAGTGTGCCTCTTCTTGTGCAATATGTTTTTGGGGGACACATCCCCCAGTACTTCTTCATGATCTGCCTGTGATCCAGTAGTCTGTTGACATTGCAAAGGCCTTCAGGAGACATCCAGTTCAGGTCATCCTAATATGAAGAAAAGGAGGAGGAGATGCAATAACAGAATGGATTTTAGAAACCAAACTTCAATCCACTTTTATGCAGGATCCAATCTGGGTTGGTCATTGGAACCAGAGGTTTTGTCTTTCAAGCTTTCAGATTCGTGCTGGAGCCCATTTTCAGAATATGTGCTGTTCTGTATGCGGTATTTATATGGTGCCTTCTGTATGTGGCTTTTTAGATGCTGATTGAGATGTATTAATGGCTGGCTTTTAAGTTGCTGGCTGTCCTTTGCTTGTGCTGCCTAGCTGCCTTCTAAGTACTTGAAATATTCAACTTTGCAGCGATTAAGATTGTTGGACGAGCAGGTACAAAAACAACCAGGGAAGTGATTGAAGCCTGGGAAACAGGCCCTTTGTCAGTCAACAGGAGTGCTGATTTACCACCAGCATACCACACCTCAATCAGCATCTAAAAAGCCACATACATAGGCACCATATAAATACCACATATAGAACAGCACACATTCTGTTAGAGAGAAGTTCCTGAAGATAGGCACGAGTCCAAAAGCTCAGAAGACAAAACCTCTGGTCCTGGTGACTGACTTGTATTGGATCTTGCAACACATAAATTCACCTTCATTCATAATACAATTTTCTATTTGCACATATTGTACAGGGCAGTCCTATTGTTGATAGCCAGTTTGGTACATAAGGCTACAAACTGGGGGAGTGTGAGTTCTAGCCCTTCCTTAGGACAAAGCAGACCTTGGCTCAGTCATTTTCTCTGAGCCCTAGGAAGGAGACAATGGCAAATCACTTCTGAAATCTTGCCAAGAAAACTGCAGGCTCTGGCAGTGATCAGGAGTCAAGACTAACTCAAAGGCATGTGTCTATGTGTAGGCGTGCACACACACACATATGCATGCACACTCAGAGAATTGTTAGCTGCCATTTGAAGAGGATTTATCAATCACATTAATAAATGTGAGATGGCATAGCAGATGTTTTCATGAATTTTCCAATAATGCCAGCAGCATATTTGACAAAACTGCTTTCTCTTATTTTGAAACATTTCATTTTATATGAATCTCCTCCCTCCTCCTGAATGAGCACAATAAAATAGACAAGCAAGGGGGTGGGGGTGCTGAGAACTCTTCAGTTAAAGCAACATGATAAAAAGAATAGACAATCAAACATATTCCCATAAGGAGAGATTAGCTACCTAATACCCTCCCGAAGTTTTTTGCTTCTAGTAGGGTGAAAGATTTCCATAAGCCAAACAGCTGGACAATATCAAATCACCAATTTGAGATTATTCACTACAGAAATAATCTAATAAGATGGGTAATAAGGGATAAGAAGTTTATATAATATTATATTGGAATGGCTGTCATCCAGTGAAGTTTTGAAATTTTGTTTTGGATTTTGGAAGGTATATTGAGCTTGGAGAGTACAGGAGGTTTTTAATTTTAATTCAGGCCTGGATTTGGGACAGATATGGCATTGGTCACACCTTTGGATGATCTCTGGCGGGAGCGGGATGGGGGTTCATTGGCTCAGGGAGAATTGCCACCTTTGGTCTTGGATGGGGTAGCACTACCCCAAACAGACCCTGTGCGTAATCTAGGGGTTTTCCTGAACTCACAACTCCTGCTCGAAGAGCAGGTGGCGATCGTGACCAAGAGGACTTTTGCACTGTAGGAAGTTAGCACCCACCCCTCTCCTAGAAAAATGAAATATCCTGGGAAATATTAAAAAGGCAGAATATTTCCCCTAAAAAGAGTAAAGTAGAAACTCAGAGAAGCAGAAACTCAGCCCCCACCCCCTTTGCTAATGGGCCATTAAGGCCTAGGCCAGAGTATTCTACATAATAAAGGGTCTACCCATCTCAACACCTGGCCTGGGAAGATTGTATCAGCCAACACTCAGGTGAAGCCATGTGGTCCAGACAAAGCCTACAAAGTTAGCTAAGACCCCGGCCCCTGGGAGTCTGACAGCCAATGGGATACGCTTCTTACACAGGAACAGGAAACACTAAGGTGGGGCCCAACAGAGGTCTCTCAGCATCTTGGTCCTTCCTTCTTGACCTTCCCTTCTCACCCTGAAGTATGTGATCATCCTTTCTTTTTCACTTTGGAGCTCCAAGCCATGTGGCCCTGCTGTCCACCATTAAACCATCTTTCCAAATAGCCTCCATGTTTCCAGTGTCTTTTTTCCCACTTGGAACTGAACCCAGAAGGATATTTCTTTCAATAGCACAACTGTGGGTTGTGGACCAGTTACACCCTTTCCTGGACCAACAGTCCCTACTCACAGTCACTCATGCCCTAGACATTTACCGTCTTGATTATTGCAATGCACTCTACATGGGGCTGCCCTTGAAGAGCATCTGGAAGCTCCAGTTGGTGCAAAATGCAGCAGCCCACATGGTTTTGTGCAGACCCCAGTATGCACATGTGACACCTCTCCTGCAGGAGCTGCATTGGTTGCCGATTTGCTTCCGGGTGCAATTCAAGGTGCTGGTTGGCACCTTTAAAGCCCTTCATGGTTTGGGACCAGATTATCTGAGGGAACGTCTCTTGCTGGTCACATCTACCTGACCCATTAGAGCAGGGAGGCAGGAAATGTTGTGGGTCCCATCCCTGAGGGAGATATACCTGGTAGGACCCAGAAGAAGGGCCTTCTCTGTGGTGGCTCCCTCTCTCTAGAATATCATTCCCCCAGAGATTAGAATGGCCCCCATTCTAGCACTCTTTCAGAAGGCACTGAAGACCTGCCTTTGCCTAGGGAACCCAGAGCAGGATGGAGCCCATCAAATGGCTAGTGTGATCTGCTGTCATCGAGGTGGTGGGTGGGAGTTGGGCGGGTGATTTTTTTATTTTTTCCAGATTTTGTTCTATTGTACTTTATTAATTTATTTGATTCTTTTTGTTAGTTTTTATTGATTTTTAATTTTAAATATGGTTTTACATTGTGTAAGCTGCCTTGAGTCACCATGGGCGAATAGGCAGCAATATAAATTAAATAAATATTGGAGTGGCTGTCATCCAGTGAAGTTTTGAAATTTTGTTCTGGATTTTGGAAGGTATATTGAGCTTGGAGAGTATAAGAGGTTTTAATTTGGATTTTAGGTTTTTTTTTAAATGTTTTACTATAGGGTTACACTGTAGCTAGATACATCTAGTAAATAAATAGTTATAATTTTATTATAACCACTGAATTGCACTGTAGGAAGGGTCTAATTCAAGTGGGTGCAATATCCACCAAGCCTTGAAATAGGATCTTGGAAGCTATTCCCCACAAAGTAATAGGTGGGTTCAAATCAGAAACTGAATTTTATTCCATTGTATTTAAATAAAAGATTACTCTCCAGTTGTGTATGATCACTTTAAAATTTACAGTTTGGGAACAGTCCCTGGAGTCCTCTAGGTTTTTTATTTATTTACTATTTAAATAATAATAAAAAAGCTGAAGACAGTTCTGGTGTCTCAGCTTGTGCATCTCTGGATCAGTGATGCAGAACCCCAGCAGCTTCTCAAGAGCATTGCATGGATTGCACACATAAAACCAAAAGAGAGAAAGAGGGGGTCATCATGTGACTACACGGAGGGCCCAGAAGCTGCTGGCAGCTAGCAAAGGCCATTTCTGCAATTCCCACATGATGACAGAGTCATAAGATTATAACCTCAGAAAGAGGGATTACATTTCAGCATCCACAGGGGATCATCATAGCTTCCAGTAGTAATTTATCCAGACTTAGCTGTGGCTCCTGACTTCTGCTATGGACTATGGAGGAAGTCCTGAGGCATAACATTATGAGGCATTGCTATTCAAGTGGCGGCTTCTGAAGTCCTTTCCAAATAATGTATCTGATAGAAACATGCCTCTGCTACATCATCTGATTGATGTTTTGACCAAGCGTGCAAGATGTGATATTTTCTCACTGCCTAAAAGTGAAACTGGAAAGCTATTCGAAGAGACACTGCAAAACAGTTCCTGAAGAATTATACTGTATATTCTTGAAAACTTGGTGCAGCTGCTTCAAGGGTTCCCCCCACTTTTTCTGTATGTGTGCATGTATACAAGGCATTTTGTTATAATTGTAGCCAAAGCAAAGCAGCTGTGCTGAGCCTTTGGAAGGAAGCATTTCTTTGAGGATCTGAGCAACGGATTTGGAGAGGTATGATTCATAATGGTCTTTTACAGCAGCCATAGTAAATATGAGTCTACTCCTAACAATATACAGTTATTGTAAACATGGTATAAAAATGCAGATTTAAATCACAGCCCTTCAGACTTGACTTTATGGAGAATCAAAGAAAGCCCTCTAACATATTTGGCAGAATTCTGGACTTTTCCGCTGTCTCGAAGGAACAGAAATGAAATGGATAAATTCTTTCTAGAACCTACATAATTTGCTCAGAGACATTAGATCAATTGTAATCTATACTCCTCCTTGACAGATTTCCCTAATTCCTGGTTCTGCTTTGACCCTTACTGTGATGTGATAGGTTCTTTCATTTCCCATCTGATCCTGTCGGCATGAACCGCTCCTGTATATTGTTTATGGCCCAGCATGACACCATCTCTGCACATGACTGATCTCTGGAATTGGGGCTTGTAGTGTGTCAACTCTCCAGGATATCAGAGATCTGCATGGACAATGACACACTAAGTGGGTTTACAGATTTACTTCAGCCACTTGTCCAGTAGATTTATACTGGGTTTCCTCTACTTCCTACATGAATGATTGCCTGAATAAATGAATTGCGCAGTCAAAGACTTCAAAACTAATAAGATCAGGGCATTAATAAAGATGCAAGATTTCAGCCTATATGTGATAGGTTTTATTCTAGAGTTTCCTTCTCCTTTTTTCATTAAAAAAAAAAGAATTTGAAAAATGACATCCATAACAATAAAGTTATTTTACCACTATAAGAACATGAAAGAAAAAATAAATAAAACTGCTTACTCAAAGGTACAGTAGTTTGGTCTATTATAGCATTTGCCATTAAGAAATATGGATATATAAATACTTAAAATGGATATATAAATACTTAAAAGCAGAAAATGAAACTGTCAATCATAATAAGCAAAGGAAAGGTTTTATTATATGGACTGAGAACAAATGAAAAACTTAAAATGCTCAGAAAATTAATATTCATAGCAAGTAATTAAGAAGAAACAAATATTATTAGCTAAAGTGTTTAACTTCTCTGTTTCAATAATGTATCATAATATATAGGAAAGCTGCAAAATATTTATTCTTTTCTGAGAGTAAGCCCTACTAGATATAATGAGATTTGTTTTTAAGTAAATATTCATTGGAATTGGCAGGACACTTATTTGTTTCCATCACCATATATACTGTAACTGGAATATAACACCAGGACAATTTAAATTTATTTTTCTTACTAATTCAGTGATTGAAAGATCAATAATATATTCTACTTTTATGTACTTTTATTATATTATTTCTCTTCCAGAGTTCTTCAGTGTTGCTGAACAACACTATAATTAGCTGAAGTAGAATAAAATTTGGAAATTGATATATAAACATTATATAATATTATTTAATGTCATATTTAACTACATCACCAAACTCATCCTATGTTGTCTGCTTACAAAAGTTATTTTAGATATAATGTTACTTGAAAGCTTCCTGTTAAGAAATTCTGCCCATTTATTCTTTTCCTGCTGGAAAGAACTGATCTGTTTTCATTATTTCTCTTTTCCCAGGTTAGCCAAATAGATATTTCATTAAAATAAAGAGAAAAGGGAAGAACATGTGCAGAAATATGATAGTTCCAAAAAGCAAGCATAACAAAATAAAGCAGAGAGTTTTGAAATAAAAAGAATTGTTATCTATAAATATATTACTTTTCATATTACTTTTGCACTTGCATTTTTAGGCAAGATCTTACAAAACTGGGGATCATAAAATCAACAACGAAATAAAAAAATCTAGAGTGCATTTTATGTAGGCTCTGTACAGAATTCCCTTTCTAGAGCAAAAAACTAGTAAGAAAACAGAACATTCTGAAAATCTATTTTTAGTAGAATTGCTAAATCAGTGCACTCTAGATTAATTCTTTTGATACATTAGCAAAGTCTTTGATCCTATTCTAACACCTCTCCCCATATTCATTTATTTCATTGAATGTAGGGCAATAGTGAGGAAACTACCTAACTTAATAGTAGTAGAATACAAAATAACCAAGTTGGAAGGGACCTTGGAGGTCTTCTAGTCCAACCCCCTGCTCAAGCAGGAGATCTTCTACCATTCTGGACAAATGGCTGTCCAATCTCTTCTTAAAAACCTCTGTGGGAGCACCCACAGCATCTAAAGGCAAGCTATTCTAGTGATTGTTTTCTGACAGGAAGTTTCTTCTTAATTCTAGGTTAGATCTCTTTTTGGCAAGCTTCTATATATTACATTGTTATTATTACAGTTATTACAATGAGCTAGATTATGTTACTATGCTTATTATGTTCATTATGTTTATTTTTATGTTTATTATGTTTATTTATTATGTTTATTTATTATTATGTTTATGTTTATTATGTTGCTATGCAGTCTGTAGGAAAAAATACAACTGTCCATCTTTTCAGACTGTGCAGAATCTATACCATTTTGGAACCCTGTTTTTATCATCTCATTGATCTACCAAATCTTCAGAATTAATATGGTTTATCCATAGTTCTGATACCAAATCATACTTTGCATTGTTGCCCCAATTGGTGCAAAAGAGGCATCTTAAAATCCTTAATTGACAAGAAACAAGACACTCAAGCCAAGGCTTCAACTGAGCACTATCAAAGTCCATCATTCTGGAATCACTGAAGAGTATGTTACTGTCAGTTTTAAAACAGAAGGGGATAATTTCACAAGACTCCCTGTCCTGAAATACTATCTAGCAAAAGAAAAAGGCATCCCATCTCTGACAAGACAAAACCAAGAAAACACAGTCTTTCTGTCATTTTGAAATTATTTCAAGAATCAGGAATCTTATTGTTTAATATTTATCTCTGCACAAAACGATCAGAGACTCAACTTAGTGGTGTATGGGGAAGCATAAGCTGATTCGTATTAGCAACTCATTTTTTGTATTAAAACCTCAACTCACCTGGGGATCAAAATGCACTTTCAGCTTCTCCTGTTTCTTTCTGATCACCTGCCCAGTGCCACGACTTAAGAGAGACAGATTGGACATTTCTAAGATGAATGCAATGCCGCTTCAGGAGTCTTCCTTTTGCTTCTAAAAGCAGAGTTATATTTCATTATAGGTTGTCTCATCTGACCTAGAGATTAACAACACTATTAAGTATAGCTCAATTTCATAACAGCAACATTAAGCCATAAAGTTTTGTATGAAACTAGAACTAGAAAAATAAAGAAACCTATTGGAAAGTGTAACCTGATATTATTATCTCCTCTTGAGGTTACTTTTCTAGCATTCTTCCTGGTTGTTGTTTTTTAATTCTGTTTTGGTTGATCTCAGGATTCATGAAAAGACTGCCATTCTTTTCACTGTGCTCTACGGTTGTTTTCATGTTGCCATGGCAGCAAAGGAAATTGTTTAAACTACAGCGGAGGGAATGTTGGGAGGAAAGAAAGAAAATGAAAGATTTTTGAAAGGATCAGGATCAAATTTCAAGACTATGTTGCCCTGCAAAGTAACATTATCCTCCAACTCTTACAACTCTTGACATCCCATTGTCTCTCCTCTTCGTCATTATTACTATTGAAGCATTTTATATGATCTGCAGCCAGTGAATACCTCCCTTTGTGCTGCTCCAGAATTAACTCTGCTCTTATGTTTCCACAGTATTGTTTGTTGGGCAGCTAAGCTAATTTATTTCCCATTCAGCTGCAGGGGGAAAATGATATTTTCATGTGTACTATTGAAAATCAAAGAGCTCCTGGAAAACTAGGGTTCTCACTGGTGGGAATTCTCACCTCATCTCCTAGGTTGATGTTGCCTTCTGTCCTATATCCTTGAACAGGAGAAGCAGCTCGATGGCTTGATAGGACTACCTCAGAGCAAGAACACTAATTTTTTGGAGAAGATAAATGCTCATCGCCCTTCTGATTCTGCCAGGAGTTATATAGGTTGATTTATTAATTTGAATATTGTTAAATCCAGACCAAATACATTGCAAGCTGTTGTCAAAGAGTCTGTCTGAACAGGATTCTTTACAGCCAGTTCAGAGTAACATTGGCATGAGCAGAGAATAATTGAATAGGCAATGTACCCATAGTAACCCAATGTTACCCATAGTAACAGATAACAGATAATCAGTTGGAAGGGACCTTGTAGGTCATCGCCCAAGCGGGAAACCCTACACCATTTCTGACAAATGGCAGTCCAATCTCTTGAAAGTCTCAAGAGATGGTGCTCCCACAATTTCCGAGAGCAAGGTGTTTGTTCTGTCAGAAAGTTTCTCCTTATTTCCAGGTTAAATCTCTCCTTGTTCGGTTTCCATCCATTATTCCTTGTCTGGCCTACAGTTGCTTTAGAAAATAGCTTGACCCCTTCCTCTCTGTAGCAGCCCCTCAAATATTGGAAGACTGCTAACATGTCTCCCCTGGTCCTTCTCTTTACTAGACTAGCCAAGCCCAGTTCCTGCAACTGATCGTTGTATGTTTTAGCCTCCAGTGCCCTAATCATCCTGGTTGCTTTTCTCTACACTTTTTCTAGAGCCTCAACATCTTTTTTATAATGTGGTGAACAAAACTGGATGCAGTATTGCTCAAGAAAACAGATGATCTATTCTTGGTCTCACCTGCAGACTTGAAAAATCCATCAATGCTACCACTGCTATTATTCGTGATTTGCAGCATGAAATAGAAGACTTAAATCAAGATGTCTTACAGCAGTGTTTTGCCATAGACTATCTTTTAGCCCGTCAAGGAGGGTTCTGTACATTAGTTGGACACCATGGATGTGCTGTGCATTTTCATTCTTTGAATAAAACTATTGAGGATGAGATTGCCAATTTACAATCATACATTCAAAATAATATCCATGCTCATTACTCACCTTTTGAGTGGCTAACCAATTGGCTCCCTGATTGGTCTTGGCTCAGACAGTTTTTCTTTTATGCTATAATTATTATTATTGTACTAATTGCAACCTGTTGTTTTATTCAATGTATTCCAAATTTATTCGCATTGTTTCATCCCGCTTCCCCCTCTCTTAACCCTCTTCAATTGCGATACATTTATAAAACTTTGAATCCTCCATTTAAAATAAAAAACGAGGATATGTAGAGTTGTAATTGCAGGAATGTTCCAATCTCAGATGGCAAACCACAGATAAAGAATGTTTCCAAGCAAATACAACTCAGGCAAACAAAGTCACTAATCTATGGATAAAGGAGGATTAGAGAGGGGAAGTAGACATATGTTAGACTTTAACTAGAGATAATTAATTGTATGGATTACTGTACTAAACAGTAACAAAAGTTAAGCAGTAACCAAAGTTAACCAATGATGGAGGATAACTAAAAATGTATATAAATGCAACTGTACTCCAATAAAGATCATCATAATTCAGTTGTTCATGATCAAACAACTCGACTGCCTTGTCATTACAACAAAGATCATCTGGATCTTGAGCCTATCTTCTTGGGTGTTAGCTATTCCTGCCAGCTTAGCATCATCTGCAAATTTGGTAAGTTCCCCTTCTATTTCCTCATCTAAGTCGTTAATGAAGATATTGAAGAGTACTGGGCTTAAGATGGAACCTTGTGGCACCCCACTGCTTACTTCCCTCCATGTAGACTTAGACCCATTAAGGACTACTCCTTGAGTACGGTTTGTCAGCCACTTGCGAGTCCATCTAGTGGTGGTGCTATCTATTCCACTTTTTTCTAGCTTACTAAGAAGTAGGTTGTGGTCTACTTTGTCGAATGCCTTGCTGAAAACTAAATATATTATGTCCACGGTATTTTGCTGGTCTACTAATTTAGTCACTTTGTCGAAGAATGAAATAAGATTGTTTGGCATGATTGTTCTTAACAAACCCGTGCTGACTGCTAGTTATTACTTTACTTGTTTCTAGATGTTGGCAGATCTGTTTTTTTATTATCTTTTCCAGTATTTTCCTGGGTATTGATGTTAGGCTGATTGGTCTATAGTTTCCTGGGTCTGTTTTTTTTTCTTCCTTTTTTGAAGATGGGAACCACATCTGCTCTTTTCCAGTCCTCTGGTAGTTCCCCGGTACTCCAGGATCTTTGAAAGATATGGTGCAGTGGTTCTGAGATGACCTCTGCCAGCTCCTTTAAAACTCTGGGATGTAATCCATCAGGCCCTGGTGATTTGTGTTCATCAAGATCAGACAGGTGTTCTCTTACTATTTTTTTTTGCTTATTTTAACTTTTAAATTAAGTTGTTTTTGGTGGGTTGAGCTATAGTTTCTTTTTGCGTGAAGACCGAGGCAAAGAATGAGTTAAGCAGTTCTGCTTTTTCTCTGTTGCCTGCTACTTCCTTGCCATCTTCTCTCTTTAGTGGACTGACTGTTTCCTTGATTTTTTTCTTGTTATTTATATGTTGGAAGAAACTTTTTAAATTATCTTTGACTTTTGTTGCAAGTCTTTGTTCGTTCTGAGCCTTTGCTATCCTGACTTTGTCTTTGCAGATTCTGGCTATCTGCTGATATTCTGCCTTAGTTGTATGTCCTTCTTTCCATTTTTTGTACTTGTCCTTTTTTCCCTTCAATTTGCCAGAGAGATCTTTCTGCAGCCATGCTGGTTTCATCTTGGATTTCTTGTTTTTCTTTCTCAGTGGTATTGTGCTGGTCTGGTCTTCTATGATCATACTTTTCAGAGTTTCCCAAGATTCTTGAGTTGTTTTCCCCTTTAGGATTTTCATCCATGGAATCTTTCCCAAGTTCTCTCTGAGTTTATTAAAATCAGCTCTTTTAAAATCCAAGACTCTGGTGTCATTATGTTCTATTGCTTGTGTTTGTGTTATGTTGAATTCGAGTATGACATGGTCACTCTCACCCAAGGTTTCAACTCCGCCTATCACTTCTTCTCTGTGTATAAGAATTAAGTCCAGTATGGCTGTCCTTCTAGTTTCACCCTCTACCTTTTGTACAACAAAGTTGTCAGCTAGCTTGGTTAGGAACTGATTTGATTTCTCACTTGGTGCAGAATTAGTTTTCCAATTGATATCAAAACTGCAAGCCCTACTCTACGGTACAAAGCCATTTTTCCATGGCTATGATGCTAGTGCTTTAGTTATAGTTAGCATATAGCTAATAAAGGGAGAGGGGACCCCCAACAGTTCTGGAGGTAACTACAATAATTAGATACATCAAGAAAGAGATGGTCAGCCTAAGTGCTGCTTGCTTTTATGTCTGCTTTCTTAAAAAACGAAGATGTTCTTCAGATGAGTTCTTAAAAGTTGCCTGAATTTACTTGCAAGCATGATGCTTTAGCAGAGGACTGAACTCTGAGCAGTTTATGATGACCCATGTAGCAACTGAGATCTAGCCCCTTAACCAACAGATCATGGAATGAATGTTTAAGGTTGAGTCTGCTCGTTGTCATGGAGAATTCTGGAATTTGAAAATCATACATCTTAAAATTCTTGAGGTTGTGAAACATGGTGCTAAAGCATGGGTGTGAATCTGGTGGCCCACAGGCTGGATGCGTCACACATCGGCCACGCCCACCCCAGTTCTGCAAAGGGAAAAAGATCACAAAACGTTATGTGCGGCAACATGACGTGGCAAGTTTGACACCCGTGTGCTAGACGATATTGAAGGTGGATTGCAATGCAAACAAAACAAGAAGTTCCTATTGGAATTAACAATCAGCCATTTATATTAGAACAACTGTACAATACACATATTGTTTAGCTGTTATTTAGATCTGCTGTGATTCTGTTCCCCCCTTATTAGTGTTGATATTCTCAGGGCTGGAACACTTCCTCTAGCTTTTATAGCTAATTGTCAGGAGAATAAATATGAATCTTGTTCTTGGGGTAGGAAAATGCTCTGCTTTTCCTTATGCAAGTATCTTCACTGCCAAAGCCTGTGTAACCTGTCAAGCACACTTGACTGTCAGTCTTCTAAAACTGCTCCCCAGCTGCTATGCATAAAGTAATACAGCAGGCTACTTTCAGCTGGATTTTGTAGTACCTTCCACGTAACGAAGTAAAGCAGCACTAGAAACTACAAAACACAGAAGCCCTCCAAAAGGTTATCTGGCCTCCAAAGCAGGCAGTTTTTTTAAGATGAGCATTGGAAAATAACTAGAGCCCCCAAATGGGATGTACTGAAGTATGTGCATTCCTGTAAGTAGAGACTGAAAAGCCGTGAATTTGGGTGTGAATCAGTAAATCTGATCTGGCCGAGATGGTTTTTTGTGCTTTCCTTAGACCTATTATGTCTTCCATGTTCACATTTTACTAAATCATATACAGTATATGGTATAGGATTATGTATCTTAGAGGGGGTACTGTATTTTTATATTGTGAATCACTTTGAAAGCCAAGATGTAACTTATAAACGTCTTTAATAAAGGAATGCAACATTTCTGATGTTAACGGATAAATATCATTTGTCTGTTGCAACACTTAAGCAATAGTTCTACAGTTACATTGTATTGGCATCTCAATTTGGAAAAAGTGACTTTTTCAGCTTCAGGGACACCTAAACAGAAGTGATCACTAAATCCTATAAGATTAAAAAAAACCACTTTTAGTATTTTTACTTGTTACTGATGAACAATTTTACATGCACATTTTAAATACTTCCTTATCTTTAAAATTTCTGCAAGGAACAAGGAATTTAAACTTTCTATTTTGTCTAAACAATGGGAAATTATACTGAAATATGTAATGATTCAATAAACTATAACTTACTCAATGAAAAGATATTTCAGATATTTATCTACTTATTTCTTTAGAAAGTAAAATTGTAAATCACTGTGTTATGTGACAGGCAATCAAAATAGTTTACCATCAAAACAAGTTTTTGTGATGTTCTAAAATGAGTATGTTCTAGAAACATGTAATTCACATATTAATTAAATCTAAGGAATTGTTTAATATTTTTGCACCTTCATATTTTTTGGATGTACACATCTATTTATGAGAAACTGGTGGGCTGGATAATGTCTTTTTCTTTATTTAAGGACTAGTTCTTCAACACTGGAAAAATAAATTTACAGCTCCAGATACCTGATGCTACTTACCATTAATGCAGTTGCTTGCAAATGTGGATTGCACACTGAAATTTACAATGAAAAAAGTAAACTTTATTAAAGTTAGGCAATCTAATAGTTGCATGGATTACGTTTAAATATAGAGGCAGTTTTTTCATAATTTGTGAATTTTTCCAGCAATTTTTAAAAGAATCTGCTGTGTCAGTGATAAGGTGGTTGAAAATTCATCAAGGCTCCATCCTACTTTTCAAATAAAAAGAGCTGATAACAATGGTTATCTGCAAGGTTATTTATTTATTTATTTATTTATTTATAAGGCTATAGTTTGTATAGCTACCAGTCTCAAACCAGTGACTATCATAAACGTAATTAAAAGCTAAAACATAATACAAAAATAAATTACATATAGTAGCCAAGAGATTGTGTAATCTACCAGTATCAACATAACCAAGAAACAGGGCCATTCGGACCCTTGATCAATGTAGCAGAATTCTAGAATGTAGTGCTTAAGTCCAAAAGGAAAACCAGGTTCCATTTTGGGCATCCTTGGGAAACTCCTGTTTCTAATTATCTGCACTTTTCCAGCCAGGTTTGATAGCCCTAATTTGCCCAAATCTGCGTCAAATTTCAAGATGTAGAAGCAATAGGGCAGGAGTGCAAGAAAACACATCTACTATTGCAACGGAGACGAGACATTCTGAGTAAAAGCACTCCGCATTTTCCCGCGCAATCCTATCCAAGGCCTTCCTTAAGAAGAGAGCTTAATTGAGCGCCAGAGGTCTGGGGTGCAGGCTTCTCTGCTTGGACTACCCTTTCCCAGATCATCTGCGGTACTGGGAAGCCCTTCGGGAGCTGCGAGAGCTAATCTTCCGAGGCTTCCTTTCCTCCCCGCACGAGCTAAACTTTCGGCCGGGGCTTCGGCTTTGCCTTCTTAGCTCACGGAGTAGCGCCCCGGTTTCTTGGCAACCGCTACCAGGGTTGGCAACCGCTACCCCTTTCGAGTCTTTTCTTCTCCGGACGCCCCGCTGCGACCACTAATCACCCCCATGACTGAACGTTTAGGAGGCAGCTGGGACGGAAAAGCATCCAGGAGCCGGGGCGGTGGCTGGGAGAGGCGGTGAAAGAAAAAAAGCAACTCCCCTCGGAAACGATCGTTTGCTGAACACATGCCTGGAAGCCTTGATCTCCCGAGGAGCAATTTCCTGCGCTTGCACTGCGGTGGAGAGGAGGCCTTCTGGGGTTTCAGCGCAGGCTGGGGGTTGGGGACGCCGCAGGGGGCGACATGGAAACCCATATTGCTCAAATCTTGTCTCCGGGCAAGGGGTGGCGGGGAAAGAGCTCCCTCCTCGCTTGCTTTGGAGAAAAAGTGGGAGGGGAGTGCGGGGTTTCTCACGAAGGGAATTAAGTTAGGCTTCTTTTGCAGGTTGCACAGCGGTTGGGGGAAAACAAAGCCGCTGTCTAGCTCGGGCTTGAAAACCTTATCGTCTCCCCCCCATCCCCCCACGAAAGCTCTTCTTTGCGCTGTTGCCCTGGGAATAAGGCTTTCATCTGCCGCGACCGTTCCTGATTGCAGGGTTTTTTGTCTTCGTCACTAACTATCCTGTGTGATAGTCAGAAGCGTGTGCATTCCTGGAGAGTGAGGCCATAGGGAAGGGTCCGCAGCACGGCGGGTGCGGGAGTAGGTTGAGGCGCCCGAAGGGAGAGAGGCGGGGGGGGGGGGGCTTAGAGGCCGGCGAAACTTTTGCGATAAAGAGCTGAGATAACCAAATTGGGCCTATATTCGAGTGGACACGTTTCACAACTAATCTAGAGAAAAGGAAATTCACTGTTCTAGTAAAATGAAGAAGACTGTAATGTTGCATAGGATTTTTATAGATTGCATATCCAACAGAAAAGATCCCAAAGTTACAATTAGTTCAAATAGTTTTTGATAGGCAATACTGTCCAGTTTTTGAGACCTTCAGATTTTTACTCCAATCCATGAACAGACTTTTAAACTAGGGTTACTAAATCTGGACTAAAGCAATATGCAACTGCTAACAGTTTTCAATGCAGTGTCACTGTTTTAAATTGTGTCTCCCCTGCATCAAATATGAATACCACCAGTGGACTTTGAGAGGATTATTGTGTTGAAATAATTTGAACATTTATCCTCAACAAATACACATCATAATTTGTGTGGGATGAATGTTATGTTTCAGATTTTAGTTAAAGAATTGTTCGAATATTACATACTAGTATGTATTTATTTACTTGTATCCCACCTTTATTATTTTTACAAATAACTCAAGGCACAGTGAACATATCCAATATACCTTTCTTCTCCTATTTTCCCCATAACAGCCCTGTGAGGTGAATTGGGTTGGTTGATAGAGAGTGACTGTTCCAAGGTCACACACAATATAATAATAACAAGTTGCCTATTGTTGGCACACCTCTCTACTTAAACAGAGAGAGAGAAAAGTGCTAACCTTGATAAAAATAAGTACAGTAATTCATTTGGATCACAAAGAAAAGGGGGGTGTTAAAAAGACAGTTTGGAAGAAAAAAATATAGGGAAATGGGTACAGATAGTCCTCACTATGGTCTTTAGTGACTTTTCAAGATTACAAGGGTTGGAAAAGAAAAACTCAGCTTTGTGATATTTACAGCTGTCACATGAGCTGTAGTCATGTGACTGCCATGTGGCTGTTTTGCAATTGGTGCACATTTATGACCATTGCATTGACCCACAGTCATAATTGCTTCATAACAAAATTAATGGAGAAGATGGCAGTGAAATCGCAAGTCACAATCACATGATGTCTCGCTTAAAGCATATGCACCAAGACAAATTCCTTGTGTGTCGAATCACATTTGGCCAATAAAGAATTCTATTCTATTTCGATTTCTATTCTAGTGACCTCTGTGATTTGCTTAATGATGAAAGCAGAAATGACAGTCCAGCTGGGTCATAACATTTTTCACTTAGCATTTGTGGCACTTGGCAACAGAATTGTCAGTCCCAATTGTGGTTGGTAAGCAAAAACTGTGTATAACTCAATCTTGATCTAAACCAAGGGTCCTCCCTCTGCAACATGTTGTTTTCAGATAAAACAAACCCTCCCTCTGTACCATGTTGTTTTCAGATAAACTGCACCATGTTGTTTTCAGGTAAAACAGTTACATATAATTCAAGTAAAACATGATACATATAATTCGAAATTATTCAATTTATGTAACTAAACTAAACTGTCAATAGTAATAATTGGTGCTCACTGGTGAGCACAATAATTAGTGCTTTCAAGTTACAACACCTTGCTGTTGTATGTGTTTGGGATGGATAAGTAAGACATGGAAAAAATTTAGAGTAATTGAGTCAATGATGAACAAAAAAACTAATTTTTACAGAAAAATTCATAATGTTCTTATTTGATAGCACTGAAGGAAATCTGAATTCAGGAGTTTTATCTTAAGTAGCTTCAGGTATTAACAGGAAGCAGAATGACTGGCAACAGCTTTTTGGAATTTAGCTTAACACCTTAAGAAGAGGAGAGATATGAGGTGTTTCTGTTCAAAGCACCAGTCTTACTGCGGGGAAGTCATGTGAATTCCCTGTATAGGCATTACACTCCAGATGCACAAATCACACCTCTGCTCCTTGTTGCTTCCTCTTGCACACAAAGCCATATGTGCTTTCCCTGTTTTGATGTTAGTGAAAGCGCCCTTATTCATCATCCCCTGATTTTAGAAGTGAAATATTTTAGGTTTCCTTAATGGAAGAGCTTCTACCAGTATGGAACACAGATAATGAAATCCTGTTCCTTATTTCCAAAATACCATCTTCACCCCATTCCCAACTTACTTGTCCTTTTATACTTGAAGTGCTGAAGTATTTTCCCAGTAAATTCCAAGAAACTTACAGAGCCATTTTGCAAATACCACAAGTTGTACATTGTCAAATATTCATGGGTTGGTTTTTTGTTTTTTGTTTGCAGTACATACACGTTTCCATTATGTTATTGGCCCACTGTATCACTGAAACTGATATGAGCAAGCATCCAATTTTGTTTTATACCGACAGTGTAGCAACCTGTTATTTGTTCTCTTTTAAAGGTATGTTAATTTCCACTTTCTGAGAATTACATCTTCGTTTTGCTAAGTATTGTATCACTGCCAATATAGTAGGGATTCAGCTATTGCACAAATTAGTAATCAGTAGGAGCAGGACCTTGGCTACACTGAATTTTAGTATGGTTTATATAGAGAAAAAATTTAATTTCCATACTATCCTAGAACAACTCAGAAAATTATTTTTGACACTCTGCGCCTTTCAAATATTTTGAAAATGCTGTTTCTCTGCTTCTAAGAATCATTCAGCAGTATCTATGTGCTTGTATAAAAAATACCACTAGTCCCAAGTCTGATTTATATGGTCTCTTTTATTATGGTTGGTGTGTGTGTGTGTGTGTAAAAACTTAGCCTGCTTAATTTATGAGAATTTCAGTAATTATGCATTAGCATACAATAAACCCTCTGGCACTGAGAAATAACAGATCATATGCAGCATACCTATTTTGTGTGTGTGTGAGAGAGAGAGAGTGAGTGAGTGAGTGAGTACACCCAAGTGCAAGCACACAAAAGCAGCCTGCAGCCTGTCCTTGACAATTGATATGAAATTGGTTTTGCACCACCAAGGCAAACTGTTGTATCAGATAAACTTCAGATTTATTGGCTGTATGATTGCTGGAACTTTGTCATCCTTCTCAGAAAGTAGTTACAGAAATTCAAATGAAATTCTCAGCTTTCCTTTCTCAGCTTTCCTTCACAGAAGGTCATTATTCATAACTAAAAGCTAGAACCAATTAAGAAATCTGATAATGTAAATCCTATTAGAAAATATTTCTTATCCAATTTAATTCTCACCCAAAATCACAGCTACTTTTAGTATATGTTAAATGATTTTATATATTTATTTGAAAATCCCTCAGTGTATGCTTCTCCCCCCCCAAAGTCTGCTAAGTTTTTCATTTTTCCAACAGATGTATGCATTTTTATAACAGGAAACAAGGAACCAGTAACCCTCCAGATATTGTTGGCTTATGATTCCATCAAACCATAAACTGAATCATGGGAGTGGTAGTCCAACAACATTGGGGGGGGAAAACATACCTGCTTTACAGACTTCTTTGCATGCTAGTCTTATCCAAATAGCCCTTTGTCTGTAATTTTTGGAGGAGAGAATACATTATAGGTTAAAATGTCAAAGTTCATAAATTGTGCATTTGGGTAAAAAAATTGCTCAGAATTGGGAATATACCTGTGCACTAATGAATTATTATTTCCTATGTTTCTTTTTGCAAACTGAGAAAACAACAAAATGTTAGAACAAATGGCTTGCATAATAAAATCCTGGATTGTGGATAAATAAATAGGATGTGTGCCTTGCTTGGAGTTAGTGTTGATTCTTGATGACTGCTTGGACAAGTCTCTGAAGTTTTGGCACGATTTCAGAAGTAGTTTTTCCCTTGCCTCTTTCCTAGGGCTGAGAGAGAGTGGCCCAAGATCAGCTTTGTGCCTAAAGTGGGACTAGAATTCATGGTCTCCCAGTATCTAGCTCAGTACCTTTATTGTACATCAAACTAACAACTGCATTGTAATATAGTAAAATTGGACTTACATTGGTTTACAGGATTTTACAGAATTTCTGTTTTTGTTTTATTATTATGTAACTCTGGCTACTATTTTCTTAGTCTGTGGCATATAAACACAGTAAGTAAGTAAGTACACAAATTATAAACTTCCATATTCTGATGCAGCTCAGCAGTACTCCTTAGCACATTTTGAATGTGAAATCCTGCCAACAAGCTTGAATAAGACAGCACCCTGGTTTTTGTCTCTGAAGATAGATCCAGATGATACTTTCCCTTTCTTTTACATACTAACATTTTTAGCACCTTCTTTTGAGATCTGAGCTAAACATCATTAAGAAGCAAAGTTCAACCACTCCGTTTTGATGACTCAGTCTCATATAAATCTGCTTAGAAGTGAGTGTCATGTTTGATAGGACTTACTTCCAAATAGAGGATAAATAGCAGCGCTGCTTAATTTAACTGTAAAAGAGTGGAAGAGGAAAACTTTAATGTTTTATTGAATAAAGCACTTTTGGCTGTGTTCATAGAACACATTACTAAGCCATAAACAGTGTACCATAAACTGCAGTTATTAAGGATCATGTGTTGCATAAAGTCAAATCCAAAGAAAACAGATTAGTTTAACACTGAAACTCTGCAAAGCATCCAAATGAAGTCTTGAAATATGCAGGAGTATGTATGAGGCATTTTTCTCCAAATCATTAAAGCAGCAATGTCTTTTGCAGAGTTCATGCAGCTACTTCAAAAGCTGTTTCTGACTCAAAACACACACTGATATAAGCACAGCTGATGGCAAAACGATCTATTTGATTAGAAAACACAGTAACTATATTACTGACTGCAAGCCATATATGGACTATTTGCTAAAAATGGAAAAAGCGTGAAGTTCTGATTAAGGGATTTGATAATAAGAAAGGGTAGAATATAAAGAAGGGAGCCATGATATAACTATATAAAGACAGGATACAATACAAATGACAATTTACAGCATTTTATTTTATTTTTCAGATTTTTTTTACTTGCTATCACAGGCATGCATTTAGCAAAACTTCCTAAAGGCTTGACAGTTAGCTGCATGCCTTCCCCCACCATTAGCACCCCCCCAAAGACAAAAGGCAAGGAAGAGATGAATTCTTTCTCTCACCATTTGCCTCCACTGGGGGAGGGAAGGGGAGCATTTAGCCAGGAAAGAAAAACAAACCTTTGCCAGCATCACAGAGAAAGATGGCCACTTTTCTGCCAGGTGGCCCAGCAATGGAGTAGCCTGTCCTCTTTTCCTACCCTGACATTCTGAGCTCTGGAGATCTTTAAAAGGTAAGTGATGGGGTGGATGTGGAGGAGGCCCAAGCGGCTGTGGAACCCCAATGGGTGGGAAGTGGAGCATGGGATATCTCAAATGGATGGGGGGAGGCCTTGGGAAGCCAGAGCAGGTGGTATTGTTCCTGCACTTAGCTCCCACCCATGAGGCACCCCATGCACACGTAACCCATACATTTGTTTAACAGATGCATTGGGGAGAGTTGGGATGAGCTTCATTCACTTAACACGATTCACTTAGTGTTCTCCCAACCTTCAACCATAATGGGCAGGCTCCATTATGGTCCTAACTTGAGGACTATCTGTAGTTGTTTAATTAATGTAGAAATGGTTTGCCATTATGGTCTGAGATTTTTTTTTATTTCTCAATCTAATTTACAGCTTTGGGACATCCTGTTCTCTCATCTAGCTATTAACCAGCTCCAATTATGCTTAGGTTGCAAGATCAACTAAGGCCAGGAAATATCATCTCTGAGGTTTCTTTGGGTAGAAGCTTTTATATCTGTGAAGTGGGACAGCAGAAAAATCATTGAACTTTTCATCAACAGCAAACAGGTCATTCACTTCCAGCCCTTCCAGCTGGGCAAGATGCATTATTGTATTTATTGTTGTTTCCGAACCTGTGCATGTATTTTTTAATATTCTACTTGTTCCTTTCCTTTGTAAAGTAAGATTTCTTCCAGTAGTCCTACATCAAGGTGACTCTCAAGTGATCCTATAGTACAGACCAATGACCTCCATAATTAAGTCCCAGAAGACAGAATAGGAAGCAAGTGGCCTTGCATCAATACAAAGATGACTCAATATTTCCTTGTCAATTACTGTACTGATAGGCTTTACTGCTATCCCATCATCTGGGATAGCAGCAAAGTAGTGGTGTATTGCATTTAGCTGGTTGGTTGTTATATAATAAAAACACTTATTTTTTATGTAAAATATTTTCTGCAATTGCACAGTGCTTACTCTGAAATGATAAATACAGCTGTCTAAAATTGTATATATATTTGAGTGAAGTGGGGGAGTAAGGATATTTAATACAAGATCTAAAATTACCTACCTGCTATTTCTCTATAGCAGAACAGCAAGACTATGGGCAATAATAAGTCCATGCAAAACCTGCCATGATCACAAGTTTCTTTAACAATGTGGACAATCTAAAATAATAAATGAGTATGACAAACACAGAGAGTCAGTATGGTGTAATAAGGCAGTGGGCAGGAAATAGGAGATAATGAGGAGTTTTCCTGCCTTAGGCATAAAGGTAACTTCCCCCAGTTACCTTTATGCCTAAGACAGGAATACTCATTGTGGGCTCACCTTAAGCTACTGGGCCAGTGATTCTCTGTCAGCCCTAGGAAACAGGCAAAGGCAAATCATGTCCAAAAAATCTTGCCAAGAAAACTGCAAGGATTAGTCCAGGCGAACACCAGGAGTCAATAATGACTTGAAGGCATAGGCAAAAAGATAAGCATTAATTTGTACACGCAGTTACAGTCAGGATATATAAAGAATTCATTGGTGAGTCTATATGAACGGCTTTGCTAGAAACTTCCCAGTCTTTCAAATAATGGATCCACTCTGAATCCACATTTTGTAGGGAGCTCATCTTGTTGCCAGCCAGAAATCCCTTGAAGATCAATCTGATGTTGCTGGTTATGGTTTTCAGTACTTACTTGGTGTGCAAAACAAAAAGCTATGATTGAGAAATAAAATCTTGAGATGAGTATATATGAAACTACAGGGCATGAGAGAATCTCTTAGAGAAACCAGAATACAGTAGTTGATAATAATTCTGTCAGCTTTAGAAGCCATATTCCATGCTGCCACATAGTCTGAGAAAGTGGGAGGGGGGTGGTTTCAATTAAGTAGCTCTAAGTAGACAAAATTCTTCCGTTAGTTCAAGGTCATATAGTATGGCGCAGGATGAAATAAGGATCTTACTTTTAGACGGACTGATTGGGCCATGTGATGTGATGACAAGAGTGGATGGATTTGTAGTTTGGGAAATTCTGGGAAGCCCAAGAACTTTTAGATTTGGGATCCCACAGATGTGCCAGGTGCTATTCTAATAAAGGTGCTTTTGATATATGTTTGTCTCAGAGTTACTGATTGGAATGGAGGTTTGCTGGAACGCTGACATCCCAAATCTCTAACGAACTCCAGCACCCCCAAAGGGGGGCTGTCAGGGGTGCTGAGCCCCAGCACTGATTCCAGAGTTGGAGCAGTGCGAAGACTCAGTGAAGATGGGAGAAGATACAGAAGGGGCTATGGGGCTGGGCACCAGAAGATTGATTGAAGCCTCGCTTCTGAAGAGGTGATGGGAGGCTGCAGAGGAGAGGCAAAGGTTAGGAGCTCAACCCAAAGAAACAGACTCATGGAGAAGCTGCCGGAGGGAGCTGAATCCAGGGGTGGGACCGGAGGAGATGCTGCCTGAACGCCTCTCTTTCCCCAGCCCTATGAGGACAGCCTGAGAGACAGAGTGGAGATGTGGGGGGATATTGGGATCAGACACCTCCCAAGACTGTAACTTGTGGCCTCCCTCCTGAAGCCAGTTGTTGGCAGGAATCCCAGAACAACAACTTAAGGTGGAAAGTTATGTCTCACAGCCACAACTTCTCCAGACGAGCTGGATCCTAACGCAGCCCACCTTTACTTTCCCTAATCCGAGAAGTGGAGGGGAATTCACTGTAGCATCAGTTGGAGATGGCCTGCGAGAGGCGGAAGATGCAGCCAACATTGGGTACATTACAAACCCCAAGCCCACCTCCTAAACAACCAGAAAGGAGATTACCCCCTGCAGAGAGTATTCCTCCAGGGTGGGGATTTTATACTGGTCAAGGGTGGGTCCAATGCCAGTGGATGCCAGCACCTGTTGCACCATCTAGTTCAGGAGTGCCTTGGCCCCAAAGAGAATCAGCGATCCCTTCTTAGCAAAGGGATCTGCACAGGCAGCCAATGGCAACCACTGCCCTCTTCCCATCGCGGGGAAGAATCCAACAAACGGCCTCTTCATGGCAGGTGCCAAATCAGCTGCCCCTCGGAGCAACCCTTCAGAGGCCCTTCTTCCAGAGAGCCCCAACACAGCCGGCCCTTGGAGTACCCCTGCAAGGTTCATACATTCCTCATCAGGCTCCATTCATTCCAGCTCAACCCGCAGTTACTATGGTGATCCCACCCACCCCTCAGACCAGACCAGATGGTTTTTAAAGCAACATTTGATGGACGACACAAACATTTTGCTTATTTCCTCACTCGGATTTGGTGCCACATTGATCGGTTTGGAGCCCAATATGCAACAGATTGCGACCTGGTCACTGCAATCACAGATGAGATGAATGAGGGGGATGCTTCCGATTGGGTGGCTCAATTGCACTACAAACAAGCCCCAGAACTACAGATGTCAATGCTTTCTTTTTTTAAAACAAACTTTATTGATTATAGAACTAAAATATCAAACAAACACATACACAACATACAGAAAAAAAAAGAAAAAGGAAAAAAGAAAATGATTAAAAACTAACAATTCTACTATCGACAGTCTATGGTTCCTTGTTTGTTATCAATATTGGTGATATATTTACAAATACATCTTATTGCGAATATATAATTACTACCTCTTTTACATTTTACGTTGTTTACTAATATATTTTCTATTTTTGTTCTATCCAGTCATACCAGCATTCCCAGCTTCTATAATATTCTGATGTTTCTTTTTCCTTAAGTGCTAAGGTTAGCTTATCCATCTCTGCACAGGTTGTTATCTTCTGAATAACCATTTCCTCTGTTGGAATATCTGCTTGTTTCCAACACTGTGCAAAGGTTATTCTGGCTGCAGTAAGAATGTGCAATATTATATATTTACTTTTTTAGAAATTTGTCTATTAAATATCCCCAATAAGAAGAATTCTGGTTTTAATTCAATTTGCTCCACCGTTATTTCCTCTAACCATTTTTTTATTCTATGCCAGTATCTTTGGGCTTCAGTGCAGGACCACCACATGTGAAAGAATGTTCCCTGTTTCTTTTTACATTTCTAGCAATTCGGATTCATGTTAGGAGACATTTTCGCTATTCTCGAGGGCGAAAGATGCCATCTATAAAACATTTTATAGGCATTTTCTTTATATGTTGCTGATTTTGTAATTTTATTATTCCTTGTCCAGACCTTTTCCCATTCTAATAATGTAATGCTACGTCCTATGTTTTTGCTCCAAGCTATCATGTTGCCTTTGACTACTTCCTCTTCTAATTCCATCTCTAATAAGTAATTATAAAATTTAGTTATATTTTTTATCTGGACCTAATAGGATTTTATCTAATTGTTTTGCCTTAGTATAAATTCCCAAATTTTTCTTGTCCTGGCTATATCTATTTTGAATTTGCAAATAAGCCCACCGGTCTAATTGTAGTCACGATGTTTTCAAATTTAGTGCCTAAATTCATATTGTAAATTTGTTGGATTAGGAATTGCCAATTTAGATTATCAAAGGCCTTCTGTGCATCCAAGAATACAAGGGCTATTTGTTTTTCCAGATGGGCTTTGTAGTATTCCAAAACATTTAATACTATTCTTAAATTATTCCTAATTTGTCTATTGGGAAGAAATCTGTTTTGATCTTTATGTATATATTCATTCAATATTTTTTTAATCTATTTGCTATAATTATGGTAAATATTTTATAAACAGTATTTAACAGGGAAATTGGTCTATAATTTTGTATAAGTCATAAATCTGAATCTTCTTTTGGAATCAGCGATATCAGTGTCTCCTTCCATGAATCCGGCATTCTTGTTGCTAGTAGGACCTCGTTATATACTTCCACCATGAGAGGTCCTATTTGTTCTCCTATTTTCTTATAAAGTTCCCCTGGTATCCCATTGGGTCCTGGGGTTTTATTGTTCTTTTGGTTTTCTATTGCTGCTTTTAACTTGGGCCACGTGATGTCTCTAGTTAACATTTCCTTCATCTCCTCCTTGATTATTTTATCTTTAGTAATACCCAAATAGTTTCTTATCATGTCCTCATTTACCTCCTTCTTTTTATAAAGATCTTCAAAAAATTTACATGCAATTTCTTTTTTCTGTTCTTTCCCTTGTTGGGCATCCCCGTTCTCATCTATTAATTGGTAGATCAATCTTTTTTGTTTTTCTTTTTTAAGTTTATAGGCCAACCACCTTCCTGGTTTATTGTCCTGTTCAAAAAATATCTGTCTGGCTGTATTCAACTTTGAAACCATTCCTTCTTGTTCGATTAAATTTAATTTATGTTTAGTTATTATCATCTGTTTTTTCAATTTACAATCTTTTGGGGTGTTTTGCAGCTGAATTTCTAATTATTTGATTCTTTGTTCTAATTTATTTTGTTGGGCATATTTTTCTTTATTTCTTTTAGCAGTGTATGATATCGTTGTGCCTCTTATTATTGCCTTCATTGTATCCCAAATATTCTGTTTCGTAGTTGCCTCATAATTATTTTCTTTTAAAAAATAGTTTAATTCCTCATCAAGTTTATTCATAAATTCTTTCTCTTTAATTAGCTGTGTATTTAGGGTCCACCTTTTCCTTGGTTTCTTCCTGCCTTTCCACACTATCTGAATTGGGTTGTGATCTGCCCATTAATTTGGTAAAATTTCAATCTCTTTTAATTCATTTACTAACTCACTATTCATCCACACCATATCGATTCGTGTCCATGATTGGTGAGGATTGGAGTAAAATGTAAATTGCTTTTTCTCAGGGTTTAATTTCCTCCACATGTCTATCAAATTTAGTTCAATCATCATTTCTTCACATGTTTTCGGTAGTTCTCTTTTTTTCTTCTCCCCCCCCCCCCCACTACTGTGATCTTTCTGGTGGTCCACAATAGCATTGAAATCCCCCAAGATGCAAATATTCCTTTTATCTAATTCCACTAATTTCCCATGTAATTGTTTTTAAAATTCCTTTTGGTTATTGTTAGGGGCATAAATTACCACTAGTAGAATTTGAATTGATTTAATCCAAATTTGTAACACCAGAATTCTTCCATTGGGGTCTATCCAAACTGGCTCTGCTTTCATATCGTCTTTCACATATACTGCTATCCCTTTCTTTTTCCTAAAATATGCTGGCAACGTATACAAATTCCCTAGCTTGGGGCATTCTAGGTATTTTTCTTCTTCCTTCCTTATATGAGTTTCCTGTAAACATATCTGCATTTTGTTTAGTTAATTTGGTTAATATTCTTTTCCTTTTTATCCTAGAGTTTAGGCCATTTATGTTAATTAATAGTATTTTCTTTTCTGCATCCATCACCTAATTGACCCTTGCTCTTTGTCTTGTAGTTACTCCTGTCTCTCTTTGTGGCTGATTGTGCGTCTTCGGTTCTTCTATCTCTTGATGTTGTTTGTTTTTCGAATTCCTATGATTCCCATCTCTATTTTTTTGATAGTCTTGGTCGTCTTGCAAATTCATTTCTGATTCGTCTCTACTACTCAATTCTTCGTGGCCTATCAATCGTTCATAGAATTCTTGGGCTTTTTCCACGGAGTCTACTTTAATTTTTCTTTCTTCCCAAGTGATTAGCATTCCCTCTGGGATTAACCATCTGAATATGATACCTTTTTGGTTTAATTGGTTCGCCAAGAATTTATAATCTTGCCTCTGCTCTCTCACTCTTCTTGGGATTTGTTTAAGCACCAAGATTTCTTTTCCTTTGTATGTAATTGTTTCTTCTCTATAAATTTTGTATATATCTCGAACTTTCCTTCTGGCAAATCTCACATGGACCTCTTTTGGATGTTTATGTCGTCTTTCATAACTTGTGCTCACTCTATATACTTCGTCTAACTCTTTCAGAATATCGTCCTTATCTTTTTCCAATAGGTCTGCTAATATTCCTGCCATCACTTGTTCTAAGTCCTCTTCTTTAGATTCCAGTATATTTTGGAATCTCAGATATGCTGCAGCCTTGTCCATTTCCAGATATACCAAGGAGTCATCCATTTCTTTACTCACATTTCTTAATTGCTCACCAACCATTTCCAGCTTCTTTTCCATTTGTTCCGTTCTTTTCTCAACCTCCTTTATTGTTGATTCATTCCTTTCTAGTGCTTGCTGTATTATTTCAATTTTTTGATTCAACTTTAAGATGTCTAATTTCATTTCTGCCTTTAAGTTTCCCATCTCTTCTTTTAGTTCATTTGTGTCAGCTCTTGTTTCGGTATGATTTTTCACTATTATTTCCTGAAGCTTCAGCATGGACTCTTGTAAAGTAAGAAGGGTCAATTGAATATCGGCATTTGTGATGATAGGTTGTTTTTCTCCAGGTAGAGTTTCTTCAATTGTCTTTTGTGCCATCACTGAGGTTGATGACATTGGAGTTGTTTGTATTGAAGAAGTCTTCTTTCCAGTTTTAAGCATTGTGTTAGCGACAGAGGTCATTTCTTGTAAAAATTGTTTTTGTTTTTGTATTATATTAAATATATTGTCCCAAATTAACATTCACTATTGAGAAGTATCGACTATAAATGGCCACTACGCTAATTAATATGATATGTTACAGGATTAACCTCTCTTATCAATATATATATATTCTCCAGAACACTTTTACAGCTAATTTCTAAATCAGATATTTGTAGATCTTAATAATATATCAAATTCCTCTATTTAAATTTAAATACTATTGTCCTGTATATCTATAAGTACTATAGAATCCCAAATCTCAAAATAGTGTTATGAAATAATATTTCAAATACTTGCAAATCTAAATAAAGATATATCAACCTTGCTATACAATAATTAATTAGTTAATCTGCAGTAATCACAATTAATCACAATTAATTATTTAATTCAATCTAATCAATGCCTATAATCAAATATCTATACCTAAATAATTAATTATCGCCTCCCTTTTTTGTGTGTATTATAACCAAATATAAACTTCAATATTTACTAATGTATCAATTAAATCATATATAAATTACATTTACCACATTCAAAAATCAGTTGAGTTGGTGTCAAGAAATAATTATTGCAATCCGCAAAATTTAAAAGCTTAAAGTGTCTTAATATGATTGTTCAGTTCTTCAAGATTCCTTCACCGAGCGCACTGGAAGCACAGAGTTGCTGAGTAATGTCTCTGATTTCACTGTCTCACCACACTTTCCGCTGTAGCCGTTTCTCCTTTCATTTAAAGGTTTTACAAGTCAATTTTTAGATTCAAATAGTCTCTTTCTTTAATAAATCTTCTCCACTTACTACAGCTCCAGTCCAATAATCCAAAAAGAGACCAGTAAATTATTCAGTTTCGTTCGTGGAATATTTAAAGTTGTAGTTTAATTCCTTACTTCAAGTCTCCCCCTGTCTCAAGTTCATCCTTCCAATTTTCCCCAAAGTCCACAATTCAAATCCTTCAAAGTTCCTTTAAATTAAATTGTTCTTTCTTTCTTCTTCTTTTTCTCTCCCCCAATTATTATCAGTCTCTGAGATCCCTCTGATTCTCTTATCTTCTCTGTCCGATCGCTCGCATCCTAACCCTCTTCTGTCTCACGAGCCCTTTCGCTTTCGCCACCACTCATATCTGCTTTGGCTGCTGTTTTCGGGCTTCACTCCGACTAAGATTCTCCAATATTCAACGCTCAGTCAGGATTGCAAATTCTTTCACTCGCACTCTTCGTTCACCACAGTCTGTCACTCACTTGCTTCCTCTTGTATGCAACGATCAAGGCTTTAGGACCGCCATTACTGACAGTCTCTTGTTGTTGGTCTCCACAGGGTTTCTCTACGTCACGATGAGAATCGCCTTTTCCACACTGCGACTTGAGTCTCCCCACACTGGCACGCTTCTCTACAAGATGCGTGCACCCCTAAGGGTCACTCCAACAGCAAGAGGAGATAGTGTGAAACCCAGGGCGAGCTTCAGCACCTCCCTTCGCCCATATCTCGTCACCGGAAGTCTGTATCTCCAGATGTCAATGCTTTCATTGAACTTCTTAGGTTTAGGTTTGAGAATCCTGACAGAGTTGGAGAAAATGAGGACAAATTAATAGAAATGAAACAAGGCAAGCAACCCTTACAAGACTTTGTATGGGACTTCAGAAGGGTCACAAGCCACCTCATGGACTGGCCTGAAAGAATTCTGTTGCACTATTTCAAGAACACTATTGACCCGGAAGTAAAAAAGGCCTGTAATATTAGAGGAATACACGAGACTGCAGGATTGGTATGCAATGTCCCTCAGGCTAGACAGGGAAATCAACCCACAAAAAAAAACCTTCCTGAAGGCCTTCCTAGGAGAACTGTGGCCAGATGGCCTCTGACCAGACCTGCTGAAACTGCTTCTACCCGACCCACAAAAAATGATAAGGTACTATCGCTGTGGCCAGGATGGCCGTAGAGCAGCCGACTATCTGGCTCCTGTACCTGTTCCACAAGCTCCACAACCAAGGCCAATACAGCCACCAGGGGTCGAAGAAATCCACGGAAGCCTCCAGACACTAGCCAGTTTGCTAGACACATCGTAAAAGCTCCCCTCCACACAGAAGGGAGCAATGAACTTCTGGCCCGAGAAATTCTCCCCAGAGAAGCCAATAAAGAAGACGACCCAATGGTGAGTGCTGGCATCACCCCTTTTATAGTCAAAGTAAAGTTGGTGGTACCTGACACGGGGGAGTCAGGGGAGATAGAAGCTGTAATACATACCAGGTGTTCCAGATGCCTTATTGGCCTACCCATCGTTGAACTATTGGGAATAAAAACTAAAAACCTGAAACACCCAATCAGGTTTGAACAAGTAGATGGGACTTTACTTGGGAGAGTCCTGGCCACCCATATGACAGAATTAATCAAACTAGAGGTGGGCAGACACCATGAACTCATATATTTTGGAGTGGCTCCAAATATATCAAAATCTGTCATATTGGGACTTGCTTGGCTGGATAAATGGGCCCCTACCATCAAGTGAGAGGACGGATACCAAACAATCATAATTGGGATTAGTCCACTGCCCCCTCCCTCCCACAACAGAACTGACACTTAACAAAGATCCCCAACCTGAAGCAGCAGACACCACTTCAGACTCTCCTTCAGGTGTGCCCCAAGTCCCCAAACAATACAGGGACTTGGCTGAGGTGTTCAGTGAAGAGGAATGCAATGTTTTACCCCACCATTGAGCCACTGATTGTGCCATAGAATTAGAATCTGGGGCAAAACTGCCAAAAACAAAGATGTATTCCATGACACCAGCTGAAATGACTGAGTTGAGAAAATACATCGATAACAATTTGGACAGAGCTTTCATTGAACCTGCCAAAATGGCTTTGTACCGTAGAGTAGGGCTTGCAGTTTTGATATCAATTGGAAAACTAATTCTGCACCAAATGAGAAATCAAATCAGTTCCTAACCAAGCTAGCTGACAACTTTGTTGTACAAAAGGTAGTGGGTGAAACTAGAAGGACAGCCATACTGGACTTAATTCTTATAAACAGAGAAGAAGTGATAGACGGAGTTGAAACTGCAGGAACCTTGGGTGAGAGTGACTATGTCATACTCGAATTCAACATAACACAAACACAAGCAATAGAACATAATGACACCAGAATCTTGGATTTTAAAAGAGCTGATTTTAATAAACTCAGAGAGACTTGGGAAAGATTCCATGGATGAAAATCCTAAAGGAGAAAACAACTCAAGAATCTTGGGAAACTCTGAAAAGTATGATCATAGAAGCCCAGACCAGCACAATACCACTGAGAAAGAAAAACAAGAAATCCAAGATGAAACCAGCATGGCTGCAGAAAGATCTCTCTGGCAAATTGAAGGAAAAAAAGGACAAGTACAAAAAATGGAAAGAAGGACATACAACTAAGGCAGAATATCAGCAGATAGCCAGAATCTGCAAAGACAAAGTCAGGATAGCAAAGGCTCAGAACGAACAAAGACTTGCAACAAAAGTCAAAGATAATTTAAAAAGTTTCTTCCAACATAAATAACAAGAAAAAAAATCAAGGAAACAGTCAGTCCACTAAAGAGAGAAGATGGCAAGGAAGTAACAGGCAACAGAGAAAAAGCAGAACTGCTTAACTCATTCTTTGCCTCAGTCTTCACGCAAAAAGAAACTATAGCTCAACCCACCAAAAACAACTTAATTTAAAAGTTAAAATAAGCAAAAAAATAGTAAGAGAACACCTGTCTGATCTTGATGAACACAAATCACCAGGGCCTGATGGATTACATCCCAGAGTTTTAAAGGAGCTGGCAGAGGTCATCTCAGAACCACTGCACCATATCTTTCAAAGATCCTGGAGTACCGGGGAACTACCAGAGGACTGGAAAAGAGCAGATGTGGTTCTCATCTTCAAAAAAGGAAGAAAAAAAAAAACAGACCCAGGAAACTATAGACCAATCAGCCTAACATCAATACCCGGGAAGATACTGGAAAAGATAATTAAAAAACAGATCTGCCAACATCTAGAAACAAGTAAAGTAAAAACTAGCAGTCAGCACGGGTTTGTTAAGAACAATCATGCCAAACAATCTTATTTCATTCTTCAACAAAGTGACTATATTAGTAGACCAGCAAAATACTGTGGACATAATATATTTAGATTTCAGCAAGGCATTCGACAAAGTAGACCACAACCTAGTTCTTAGTAAGCTAGAAAAAAGTGGAATAGATAGCACCACCACTAGATGGACTCACAAGTGGCTGACAAACCGTACTCAAGGAGTAGTCCTTAATGGGTCTAAGTCTACATGGAGGGAAGTAAGCAGTGGGGTGCCACAAGGTTCCATCTTAAGCCCAGTACTCTTCAATATCTTCATTAACGACTTAGATGAGGAAATAGAAGGGGAACTTACCAAATTTGCAGATGATGCTAAGCTGGCAGGAATAGCTAACACCCAAGAAGATAGGCTCAAGATCCAGGTGGATCTTTGTTGTAATGACGAGGCAGTCGAGTTGTTTGATCATGAACAACTGAATTATGATGATCTTTATTGGAGTACAGTCTTGCATTTATATACATTTTTAGTTATCCTCCATCATTGGTTAACTTTGGTTACTGCTTAACTTTTGTTACTGTTTAGTACAGTAATCCATACAATTAATTATCTCTAGTTAAAGTCTAACATATGTCTACTTCCCCTCTCTAATCCTCCTTTATCCATAGATTAGTGACTTTGTTTGCCTGAGTTGTATTTGCTTGGAAACATTCTTTATCTGTGATTTGCCATCTGAGATTGGAACATTCTTGCAATTACAACTCTACATATCCTCGTTTTTTATTTTAAATGGAGGATTCAAAGATTTATAAATGTATCGCAATTGAAGAGGGTTAAGAGAGGGGGAAGCGGGATGAAACGATGCGAATAAATTTGGAATACATTGAATAAAACAACAGGTTGCAATTAGTACAATAATAATAATTATAGCATAAAAGAAAAACTGAGCCAAGACCAATCAGGGAGCCAATTGGTTAGCCACTCAAAAGGTGAGTAATGAGCATGGATATTATTTTGAATGTATGATTGTAAATTGGCAAGCTCATCCTCAATAGTTTTATTCAAAGAATGAAAATGCACAGCACATCCACGGCGTCCAACTAACGTACAGAACCCTCCCTGACAGGCTAAAAGATAGTCTATGGCAAAATGCTGCTGTAAGACATCTTGATTTAAGTCTTCTAGTTCATGCTGCAAATCACGAATAATAGCAGCGGTAGCATTGATGGATTTTTCAAGTCTGCAGGTGAGACTAAGAATAGATTGTCTGTTTTCTTGAGCAATTATGCCAGGATAAGAGCCTAGAGTAAGGACTCCTGTAACGGCCCCTGCCAATGCACGGCCAAATGTAGAACCAGAAGACAATTGTGTGTCAATAATTACATGTAGGCCCCAGAGAGGAACACTGCTGTCAAGTTGATGGGAGCGTACCTATTTGAACAGGTAGAGTAAAATAACCTATAGTTGCACATTGATAATTCTGAGGATGAACATTAGTAGCATATTTATCAAAAAAGAACCACATATTAGGATCCTTAAGCTGCCAACCAGCGCATATCGATCCTGTATTAGATTGATCAGAGGCATTAAAAATAGGAAAATTGTCAGGATACATATCAGGAGCTATATTAATTCCATGCAAAGAAGAATTAAAGGTACCTGACAACCAATAGTAGTCAGAACAATAACTATAATTCCCTAGCTTTTTTAATATGTGCTGAGCAGCATCATAATCAGACCGATTATGAAGCCAAGTGTGTTTAGCGTGACAACAGAAACACAGACCCCTTGTAAATTGACTAACTTTCAAGTAATGCCAGCGGACAGAATTCAATTGGATAGTGGGTGTTGAAAATAGCCAGGAGTGTGAAATGGATTGTAGTTGTGAGACAATAAATGTAGAAGACATGATCAAGTTAGGGGTAAAAGAAATTTGACCAAATGCCATTGGGGGCTCATAGTATAAAGTAATATTTGTGCCATGGGTCATAAACATGTATTGGGCATGATGAACCCACAAATTAGGGTTAAGACGAACCACAGAAGTGTCATTTTGAGCAGAAACACCATTAACCATAAACAAGAAAATACAAAGTAAAATTGTAACAGAATTAGCAGTAATAATAGCAGCAACAGCAGATTTTCAGGAGTCTGAGGTAATGAGGCCTGCTGCAGTTGTTGAGCTTGTTATGTAGTAGATTTAACCTGGCCCCAAGTGATGGGTTGTGGGCGCGTCAACCTTGGAAGACGGACTTCCGTGTTCAGATGAAGATTGAAATCCGGAATCGGGTTGTGAAGGCCCTGATGCCATGGCATGATATGGACGAACACAGCACGCTGGAACCCACACTGCTTGTTGAGTAGAAGGATCTTCCACGGCGGCGTAACCGCAACCCCAGGTGATCAGCGGTGTAGGGCCTTTCCAGGTTGGATCTGGAGCTTGGCGATACTTTACCAAAGGCCTTGCTAAAGATTCAGTAGTTCGAAAATGCAAATTAACAGGCGAGTCTGCAAGAGAATCTAACAAGGTTAAATAATTCCAAGTATATAATGCTACAGCAATGAGATTTTGAATCTTTCGCAGATGGTAAGGGCCAGACTCAGTTTGTAATTGTTTCTGAAGCAATGCCTTAAAAGTATGATGAGTTCGCTCAACTATAGCTTGACCCTGAGAGTTGTAAGGAATTCCGTGCACTAAAGTAATATTCCATTACTTAGATTGCATAGCTAAATACACATATTGAATATCAACGATCAAGTTAATAGGTTGGTCACTGAACAATCGTAAAGCCAAAATCACAGCAGTCAGCTCAGCACGTTGAGCTGAAGTCTGCGTGGCAGTAAATTTAGAATACCATTGTTGAATCTGCCAGACAACCACACCCCTTGTAGGTGATCCATCAGTAAAGACTGTAAGAGCTTTAGAAATAGGGTTTCGCACAAAAATGGAAGAAAAGGCCGGATTTAAAGTAGTAGTAACCACTATTCTAGGATCCTTGGGTAAAGAATACAACAAGTTTTCCACATATTGAGAAAAGGCTATCTGATATGATTCTGAAATCATCATCAAATGCTCATGTTCAACTTTTGTACGAGTGAAAGCTATGCTAATGAGATCCTGTCCTGTAAGATGTAAGGCTCGTTTACGACCTTTAATAATCAAATCCTCTAATGCTGATTGATAAGAATAAATGTTTCTAGGTGGAGTAGCTGACAAATTAATCCATTCATGAATGTTGACCACTTGCGGGGACGCATTAGAATAAAGACATCCCGTGGGTAAGGGTGTAGTGGGAAGAATAGCTAAGCAAAGTTCTATTGTTAAGGATGTTATCCTGTCCACATATCGATGCTTAAACTTATTCAATATTTCTTGAAGGCATGTTCTTTGAAGATCAGTTAATACAACTAGATCTCCTGGTGATTGTGCTCCCTTCAAAGACTGAAATAAAGGCAACATATCACCAGTTGTAATGTAGAAGAATAGGCGTGCCCAATTAATAATGCCAAGTATTTTTTGCCATTGTACTAATGTATATTTCTGTACTTGTAATTCGGGAAGAATTGGAATGGAGGAATTGTGCAACATTCTATGTCCTAAGTAGGTATAAGGTTCTACCTTTTGAATTTTGTCTGAGGCTATTTCCCATTTTTCTTTTTTATAACAAAAACAGGAGTATTCCAAGGACTAGTAGAAGGCTCTATATGACCATCAGCCAATTGTTCTTGAACCAATTGTTGTAAAGCAGCAAGTTTTTCCCTTGATAATGGCCATTGTTCCACCCAAACCGGCGTAGAACAGAGCCATTTAAGAGGAAGAGCCATCATCAAGAATCAAATGGGCATTAAGAAGAGAAAGGATATCATGGCCCCAAATATTAGTATGAATATCTAGAATGTATGGTAGTAGGAAAAAGGACTTACCAGCAGATGTTGTAACATTAATTTCTTGAACACTCTGCCAAGCAGCTGTAGAACCTCCTATTTCCCACAATGAAGAAACTGTCATTTTTGGCCACTGTACTGGCCACTGTAAAGAGGAGATGACAGTAACATCGGCTCCAGTATCCAATAACCCTTGAAATGGTTGTTTATTAAGGAAGAGCGTTAACAAAGGACGAGAGCTGATGAAGTAAGCCTACAGATAAAGAAGTTGATCCAAATCCTGCATCCCCACGATTACGATTACCTATACCAGGAGATGGAATTTCATATGGAAGAAGAAGCAATTGAGCAACAGAAGAATTACAAGGAAGAACTTGAGGAAGATTCACCCAAATCTGAATCATGAGGATACCGGTGTAATCTGAATCTATTAACCCAGGCACAACAAAATAGCCCTTTTTGTGTGCAAAAGAACGAGGCAAAATTAAGCCAACTAATCCTGAAGGAAGAGGACCTTTCAATTGAGATGGAACTATTTTAACTTCCATGGGAAATTTAAACTCAATTTCCTCTTGAGTGATTAAATCGATCCCAGCGCTACCGGCTGTGGCTGGGGAGGAGTGAGAGAGACTGCTGGAGGAGTCAGAGTGATGGGAAAGGCACGCTTTGGATTCTGGGTGGGTGCCACACCCATTGGCAAGTTTCTCGACCAAAACCAACATTGATTGGCCCAATGAAATCCCTTTTTGCAAATAGGGCACTTCTTAGAAGGACGATTCTGAGGCATAAAAGGTATAAAATGACAGTCCTTCTGAAAGTGGCCAGGCTTCTTACACTTAAAACAGTTACCAATTGGTCGCTGTCCTTTCTGAATAGCAGCTGCTAACATATGCATTTTATAAGTTTGTGATCCAATATCCTGGCAGACTCGCAGCATATCTGCCAGAGTGTAATGAGTAGTAGCCTTTAACGGCTGTAAAGCTCTTTTACAATCTGCATTAGCATTTTCAATAGCTAACTGGTGAAGAAGTTCACCAGCAGCTTCCTGATGATCAAACTGCTGTCTAATTGCTTTGGACAGATGCGTAACAAAGTCAGCATAAGGCTCATTGGCATTCTGTCAAATGTTTGAAAAATTTGCTCTAGGTTCTCCAGCTTGGGGTACTTTAAGAAAAGCACGAAAGGCACATTTAGAAACAATAGTTAACGTAGCTGGAGGAAGAACAACTTGAATAGGAATTGTACCAAACGGTCCAGAACCAAATAGCTGCTCAACTGTATATGCTCCTCCTCCTCCTAAAGCAGCAGCTTGAGCATGTCTCATATATTCACTCTCCCAAACCACATATTGCATGGATGTTAAAATCATGTGAAATATTTGCTTCCAATCTTCAGGGATCATTGTATAACCATTTTTTATTCCTTCTACAAGTCTTCTTGTAAAATTACCACTAATCCCATAGTCTGTAACTGCCTTTTTAAACTCTCTTAAGATCTGATAAGGCAGACCCTCCCATTCTGCTACTTGCAGTCCAAGCTGTGGCCCCTGACCAGGACGATATTGTACTGGACAAACAGACAGTAATTCTGCAAGTTCTGTTCCTGAGACAGAGGCATCCCTTTTACAAGTCTCTACCATTTTCTGAAAAGAAGACTGTACAATAGAGTCAGGAGGCTTTTGCCCTGTATCTGCAGGAGCTGAGGGAATTGAAGACATATATTCAGGTGAAGAAGGGGGACAAATGACAGCATTAGTATAACGTGAAGGTGGAGGTGTTAAAAGAGAAAGTTCATTGTGACCAAATGTTTCAATTGCATGCCTACATAAATGCCACATATGCAAAACTTCTATTTTTGCTCGAGGCTCAGTATGCAATGTTTTCCCAATACGTTCCCAATCAGTTAATTTTAAAGACCCCTTTTCTGGGTACCATAGGCACCGAGCTGCAATCTCCTGGACCAGCCTTAAGAGATTTCTCTGTGGTACCTCAGTATTATTATTTTTCAACAAATAGCCTAATTCATCTACATGCTTCCTTTGTTCCTCAGAAAGTGAAGACCCCATACTTACAGAAACCAAAAGGTTGAAGAAACCACAAAGGGTTGAAGGTGCACCAAATCCTTGCCAGACGAAGTAAGAGGGTCCCTGTTCAGGCACCACTTGTTGTAATGATGAGGCAGTCGAGTTGTTTGATCGTGAACAACTGAATTATGGTGATGATCTTTATTGGAGTATAGTCTTGCATTTATATACATTTTTAGTTATCCTCCATCATTGGTTGACTTTGGTTACTGCTTAACTTTCATTACTGTTTAGTACAGTAATCCATACAATTAATTATCTCTAGTTAAAGTCTAACATATGTCTACTTCCCCTCTCTAATCCTCCTTTATCCATAGATTGGTGACTTTGTTTGCCTGAGTTGTATTTGCTTGGAAACATTCTTTATCTGTGGTTTGCCATCTGAGATTGGAACATTCCTGCAATTACAACTCTACAAGACACAGAGCGTAGGTGGGCGGTTTAGGAAAAAGAAGTGTTTGCAGTGCAATGGGCTTTACTATCTTGGAGGCATTTCCTGGAAGGAGTGAAGGAGCCTTTTGATGTGTGACTGATCACAAGAACCTTGAGGCTCTAAAGACACCTCGAAAGCTATCACCTAAACAAATCTGCTGGGCTCAATACTTCAAGAAGTTCAACTTTAACATGAAATGTATCCCGGGGGAAACATACTGGCAGACGCCCTGTCGAGAAAACCCCAATTTGACAGTCACCAAGAGGAGGTAGTGCAAACTTTGATATCAGAAGCCCAACCTGCAGGACAAGTAATCACCCGAGGCCAAGCCAACTGCAGTACCAGACAACTAGAAGACAAACTGACAAGAGTTGAAAGCAGCCCTTTTGACCGATCCCTGGTTTGTTGAATATCAAACCAATTTGACAATGAACGAAGGATTGGTTTGGAAAGGGACAAAAATGTATGTACCCAGTACTGTAAGACTAATGGTACTGAAACGTAGCCATGACTCGTGGTTGGGGGGGACACTTTGGGTTTTTAAAAACCCTACATTAGTCAGGAGACAGTTTTGGTGGCCAAAAATGAAACCTTATGTGAAGATTATGTGAAAAGCTGCTCAATTTGTGCCACGATGAAACACAGAACTGGAAAAACCCCTGGCTTCCTTCAACAAGTAGCTGTACCAATGAAGCCATGGAAAGAAACCGTGATGGATTTTATTGTAGAGTTATCTGATAGTGTAAGAAATACCATAATTTGGACTATTATCGACTTATTCTCTAAGGAAGCCCACTTTACAGCCTGTAATGGACTACCTTCAGCTAAAACACTTGCAAAACTGTTCGTGAATCATATCTATAGGCTCCAGGGAGTACCTCGTAGAGTAATCTCAGACCGAGCTGTACAGTTTACTGCTAAGTTCTGGAGGGAGTTGTTGAAGTCCATTGGGTTGTCCCAAGGACTTTCCTCAGCGTTCCATTCTGCGTGCAACGGGGCAGCGGAGAAAGTGAACGCCATGGTGGAACAATACATTAGATGCTATGTAAATTATCAACAGGAGAACTGGGCAGAGCTGTTGCCATTTGCAGAAGTTGCTTACAATAATGCAGTACACAGCAGCACAGGCTTGACTCCGTTCCAAGTCAACATCAGCATGGAATTTGTCCCTATGCCGGAATTACCTAGGAAACCCCCCAACATCTATGTCTTTAATGGAGTGGATGGACTCATTAAAGAAAGGTTGGGAGGATACAAAAAAAGTTTTGACTAAGCTCCTGAGGAATATAATAAACAAGCAGACAAACATAGATCCCTCCAATCAACATTTAAAGTAGGGGACAAAATGTTTTTGTCAACTAAATATCTCAAATTGAAACTCCCCAATAGGAAGTTGGGCCCTAAATTCTTAGGTCCATTCCCTATATCAAAAATAATCATTCCAGTGACAGTCCAATTAAGTCTCCCTCAGCTATTGGGAAAAATACACCCAGTGTTCCATAGTAGTTTATTGAAACCTGCTGCAGGGCCGAATCTAAGGCTGATACCAGCAGCTCCCCCCAAACCTTTAATCGTACAGGGTGAGAGGCATTATGAAATAAAGAAAATCCTCGATTCTAGATTACGCCAAGGGAGATTACAATATTTGGTATTATGGAAAGGTTACCCTTTGTCAGATGCTACTTGGGTAAAAAGTTGGGATATAAATGCAGATAGATTGGTTAACCAATTCCATGAAGAATTCCCTGACAAACCAAAGGGTCCCCTTGGAGGGGGAAGAGGGGTTTAAGGGCATAGCATTAACCCCTGGTTGTGTTTTGTTCATTATCTCTTTTAGGAGGCAAATTTTTCAAGGGAGGGATGCCTGTCAGCTTTGGAAGCCATATTCCATGCTGCCACATAGCCTGAGAAAGTGGGAGGGGGGTGGTTTTAATTAAGTAGCTCTAAGTAGACAAAATAAAATTCTTCTGTTAGTTCAAGGTCATTTAGTATGGTGCAGGATGAAATAAGGATCTTACTTTGGACAGATTGTGATTGGGCCATGTGATGTGATGACGACCAAGGGTGGGTGGATTTGTAGTTTGGGAAATTATGGGAAGCCCGAGAACTTTTAGATTTGGGATTCCACCAGTGGTGGAATTCAAATTTTTTTACTACTGGTTCTGTGGGCGTGGCTTATTTGGTTAGTGTGGCTTGGTGGTCATGGGACTGGGTGGGTGTGGCTTAGTGGTTATGTGACTGGGTAGACGTGCTTGGTGGTCATGTGACTGGGTGGGCATGGCTTGGTGGTCATGTGACTGGGTGGGCGTGGCCAACACAATGTCACTCACATCAAGGGATGCCTCACCTGGCCCCTCCCCTCCCAGCCATTCCTTGTTACCCAGCCTCAACTTATCTATAGTTCTGTAAAAATGTTGTTCACCTTTTTTGACTTTATTATCTGCATACTATAGATGTACTTTCATGGACCACTGAAAGGAGAAAATGGCTCACATGCTTTACTCAAGAGTGTGATAGGCAACAGGCTTTTAAGGGGCTGCCACAAAGAAAGGGGGGGAAATGTATTTTCCAAAGCACCAGGAGGCAAACAAGAAGCAATGGATGGAAACTGAACAAAGAGAGAAGCAACCTAAAACTAAGGAGAAACTTTCTGACAGTGAGAACAATTAACCAGTGGACCTGCTTGTCCCCAGAAGTTCTGGGTGATCAATCACTGGAAATTTTTAAAAGACTGGACAGCCATTTCTCTGAAATGGTATAGGGTTCCCCCAAAAGTCCCTTCTAAGTGTTATTCTGACACCTTTCCCAGGACCTCTACTCAGAGTTTGGCATCCTCAGTTTTCCTGCCTGAGCAGGGGCTTCTGACCTCCAAACTCCCTTTCAACTCTCTTAAACACAAATGTATTTATGCTCTGGACTATAGACATTGAATGCATGTAAACCCTGAAAAATATGTGGTAGCCCTGGGCAAACGAAAGGCAGTAGAATCACTCTGGGTGTAGGGACAGTGTCCCTATTAACACATGATAAATAATGGAACAATTAAAAATAATAGCACAGAGTTTTCTCTGTCTCTCCCTCTCTCCCTATTTCTTTTTCTTTGTTTCTCTTTCTTTGTCTCCTTCTGTCTTTCTCTCCCTTCCTTTCTTTTTCTCTCTCTCTCACACACACACCACACTCTCTCTCTCTCCCTATTTCTCTTTCTTTCTTTCTTTCTTTCTTTCTTTCTTTCTTTCTTTCTTTCTTTCTTTCTTTCTTTCTTTCTTTCTTTCTTTCTTTCTTTCTTTCTTTCTTTCTTTCTTTCTTTCTTTCTTTCTTTCTTTCTTTCTTTCTTTCTTTCTTTCTTTCTTCCTTCCTTCCTTCCTTCCTCCTTCCTTCCTTCCTTCCTTCTTTCTTTCTTTCTTTCTTTCTTTCTTTCTTCTTCTTTCTTTCTTTCTTCTTTCTTTCTTTCTTTCTTTCTTTCTTTCTTTCTCTCTCTCTCACACACACATACCCCTGTCAGCCTTCATTCCCTCTCACTCCAGGCACCTTACTCACAAGGTGAAGTGAATCCAGCATTAGAGAACTTCTGCAGGTAAAAGGACTTGCGTTTGAAGCTCCTACAAACTTCCCCATGCTGGATTCCCCCCCCCAGCGTTCTTTCCCTCTCCTCCAGGCACTTTACTCAAAAGGGCAAGTGAATCCAGCATTGGAGAAGTTCTGCAGGTAAACGGACTTGCATTTGAAGCTCCTGCAAACTTCCCCATGGCTGGATTTCCCACCCCTCCCCCAGCGTTCTTTCCCTCTCGTTCCAGGCACTTTACTCACAAGGGGAAGCGATACTTCTAGTGTCCATGAAGAATCCATCCTTGGAACACTTTTACAGGTTAACGGACCGCTGCTTCGCCCACAGTCATGTGTTTTCAAGTGGCTGCTTAAAAATGCCTGGCTAGGGCGGGGAAGCAGTCCTCCTTTAAACTGGGGCAGCGAGCATCAGGTGGGCGGGGCAAGTGAGTGAGCGGAAACTGGGCAACAGGGTTGGGGGTGTGGCCAGCTAGATGTTGCTACCGGTTTGGTGACCCACGTCAAATTCTTGCTACCGGTTCACCTGAGTAGGTGCGAACTGGCTGAATAGCACCTCTGGATTCTACAGATGTGCCAGGTGCTATTCTAATAAAGGTGCTTTTGAGATATGTTTGTCTCAGAGTTACTGATTGGAATGGAGGTTTGCTGAAATGCTGACAAATTCTGAATTTGGGCATCCCAACTGAAGTCACAAGATTTTGGACAACTGCCTACTGTTTCCCAACTGTCCTCCTCCTTTGCCTGAGGATCCCAGCCAGCATGGCCAAAGCCTCATGGATTTGAATTTAGAAAATCTGTTGGGCATCAATTTTTTTCACAGTCACACCATGGTTACTGTACAGGGATTTTCTGGAGAGAGAACAGTAAGAGTAGTCACCCACACCATATATTGCATACATTTGTAAACAGAATGAACATCTGGATGAGATACAAGAGCCTCTAGAAAATTTGGAGAACATGATTACTAATCGTATTACATCTGGGTAGATGTTGAAAAGAAAGATCAGCTGAATGGAGGACAAAGTTTCCCTGACTTCTGCTGTTGCCCCATTTAGGGCCAGGCTGCAGTGCAAAAGAAAAATGGGTTTGCATTTATCTTTCCATTCCATGCCCAGTCTTTCTAGAGTGAGTAAGGAACCTTTTCAAGTTAAATTTTAAGCATATTGGTCAGTGGTGGGATTCAATTTTTTTTACTACCGGTTCTGTGAGTGTAGCTTGGTGGGTGCGGCAGGGGAAGGATACTGTAAAATCTCCAGTCAGAGGTGGTATTTGCCAGTTCTCTGAACTACTCAAAATTTCTGTTACCGGTTCTCCAGAACTGGTCAGAACCTGCTGAATACCACCTCTGATATATTGGTGGAGGAATGAGAGTTAGAAAGCCTGATGGGTTTTGCAAAAGGAGCAGAGGAATAATAAGGCTACAGGCAAGAGCTGAACTGCATACCATTTTGAAATCCATGAGGTGTGAGGGGTAGCTGATGCATCTGGGGATTGCTGGTATGGGAAACTCAGAGGAAAAAATGCCAGCCCCCTCGCTCCCAGCAGTTTCCTGAAGTGACATGACAAATGGGCTGCTCTGTAATAAATTAATGGAAGTTCTGAATGAAACCTGAACATATGGAAACTCTGGGTCTAGCCTGCCAGAATTGACTTAAACATAACTTTCTTGAAGCCGTTTACATTTCTTTGGGTATGTTAAAAACGAACACATTTTCTTTCTTTTAAAAAAATCTATAGGTTACTCTTTATTAGTGCAATGCCATGATAAGGAGAATCATCAAATCATTGAATTAGAAGGCATGACTGCATCATCTTCAATAAATTATCATTCAGCCTCCATTTGAAAACCCAATGAAGGAGAGGAAACTATTCCATTCACACTGAGGGAAAGCTCTTACTGTCAAGAAGTTTTTGTAACGTCTAAGCCTAATCTCTTTTTACATCCTTGAAGTTTCATCCCAATAGTAACTTATTATCTGGAGCAACTGAGGACAAGTCCAAACACTATACAACATGACAACCCTTCAGGTATTGGAAGACAGCTACCATGTCCCTTCTCAACCTTCTCTTCTGCAAGCTAAACATACCTAGTTTTTAAATAGTTCTTCATAGGACTTTGCTCCAGTTCATCATTGTCCTATTTTAAACTGGAAGAAAAAACCCAATTGGCAAAATGTGCTGAAAAGCAAGCTGGGCATCTTCCAAAATCTATCCTAACCCTGACCTGGGTACTAAAAAATTCTACATCCATTTATTAATTTTGCTTGGGCAGGTCCTTCTAAAAGGCATTTTAGAAGACATTTCACTGAAAAGAGAAGCATACAACAACAACAAAGCCCCTCGTATAAAATGAGTTAAATATAAATAAATGAAAGATATGGGAGTGAAGTATGTTGCGAGTAAAAATTCCCCAAAGCTGAGTTCTGCAAGTGTTCAAGTCATTTACCACTATTATTCATTTGCATATTCAGCAACTGACTTTATTTACCATCTCTTCCATGAAAAATACATATAAATTCAGTAGGCATTTCTGCATCACAAAAATTTAGCCTTTGGGGCTGCAAGGGAGGAATGTTTCCATTTATACTAAATGGGGACCTCAAAAGACAGAAAGGACAGGTGATTTTCAGTGCAACCCTTCCAAGGAGCAGCAGTGCTTTAATGGCTTTCTGAATCTGCTTGCATGTTCTGAATGCTCCAATATACACTGCTCAAAAAAATAAAGGGAACACAAAAATAAGACATCCTATATCTGAATGAATGAAATATTCTTATGAAATACTTTATTCATTACATAGTTGAATGTGCTGACAACAAAATCACACAAAACTTATCAATGGAAATCAAATTTAGCAACCCACGGAGGTCTGGATTTGGAGTTACACTCAAAATTAAAGTGGAAAAAACCACTACAGGCTGATCCAACTTTGATGTAATATCCTTAAAACAAGTCAAAATGAGGCTCAGTAGTGTGGGTGGCCTCCACGTGCCTGTATGACCTCCCTACAATGCCTGGGCATGCTCCTGATGAGGTGGTGGATGGTCTCCTCCCACACCTGGACTAAAACATCCCCCAACTCCTGGACAGTCTGTGGTGCAATGTGGCGTTGGTGGATGGAGCAAGGCATGATGTGCCAGATGTGCTCAATTGGATTCAGGTCTGGGGAACAGGCGGGCCAGTCCATAGCATCAATGCCTTCGTCTTGCAGGAACTGCTGACACACTCCAGCCACATGAGGTCTAGCATTGTCTTGCATTAGGAGGAACCCAGGGCCAACCACACCAGCATATGGTCTCACAAGGGGTCTGAGGATCTCATCTCGGTACCTAATGGCAGTCAGGCTACCTCTGGTGAGCACATGGAGGGCTGTGCGGCCCGCTAAAGAAATGCCACCCCACACCATTACTGACCCACTGCCAAACCGGTCATGCTGGAGGATGTTGCAGGCAGCAGAACATTCTCCATGGCATCTCCAGACCCTGTCACGTCTGTCACATGTGCTCAGTGTGAACCTGCTTTCATCTGTGAAGAGCACAGGGTGCCAGTGGCGAATTTGCCAATCTTGGTGTTCTCTGGCAAATGCCAAACGTCCTGCACGGTGTTGGGCTGTAAGCACAAACCCCACCTGTGGACGTCGGGCCCTCATACCACCCTCATGGAGTCCGTTTCTGACCATTTGAGCAGCCACATGCACATTTGTGGCCTGCTGGAGGTCATTTTGCAGGGCTCTGGTAGTGTTCCTCCTGTCCCTCCTTGCACAAAGGCGGAGGTGGCGGTCCTGATGCTGGGTTGTTGCCCTCCTATGGCCTCCGCCACATCTCCTGATGGACTGGCCTGTCTCCTGGTTGCACCTCCATGCTCTGGACACTACGCTGACAGACACAGCAAACCTTCTTGCCACAGCTTGCATTGATGTGCCATCCTGGATGAGCTACACTACCTGAGCCACTTGTGTGGGTTGTAGACTCCGTCTCATGCTACCACTAGAGTGAAAGCACCGCCAGCATTCCAAAGTGACCAAACCATCAGCCAGAAAGCATAGGAACTGAGAAGCGGTCTGTGGTCACCACCTGCAGAACCACTCCTTTATTGGGGATGTCTTGCTAACTGCCTATGCTTTCCACCTGTTGTCTATTCCATTTGCACAACAGCATGTGAAATTGATTGTCAATCAGTGTTGCTACCTAAGTGGACAGTTTGATTTCACAGAAGTGTGATTGACTTGGAGTTACACTGTGTTCTTTAAATGTTCCCTTTATTTTTTTGAGCAGTGTATGTTGCAATTGTGGCCCCAGCTATCTTGAGAAAACAATGACTTGTGCCCTGGAGAGTTGGGAAGAGTTGAGTAAGAACCTTGAGAAAGGAGGGGAATAGCTCTCTTTCTGGTTTTAGAAAGTTTACAAAAGGCCTTTCAGCGGTGACTGGGAAAGCTCAAACACTCATTTCTTTGTAGGGAAGTCTCAAAGAGGACAACATCCAAACATTCCTGCTCAGAATCTCAACAGGGAGACACTTGGGGTTGGATAATAGGAAACAAATAGCCCCTCACTGACCCAGAAGCCCACTAGCCTTATTCAGGTATTCTTTGCTCAAGGGGCAAGTGTGGAGGAAGACTCTGCTGAGAACTCTGCTACAGTGTTATAGATGTCACAGGCCTTCTGTCTCTGCTGTCCTCCAATTCAGGGCTATCATATGCAGAAAGTGGCCTTTGGGCAAAGGTGGTATTCAGCAGGTTCTGACCAGTTCTGGAAAACAGGTAGTGGAAATTTTGAGTAGTTCAGAGAACTGGCAAATCCCATCTCTGACTGGCCCCACCCCTATCTATTCTCTGCTTCCCGAGTCCCAGCTGATCGGCTGGGTCTTCTTTTGTTGCCCTGCACAGGAGAATGGAGCTTGAAAGTAGGTTAGTGGGGTGGGGAGGAAATGGGATTTGCAGTAACCTTCCCCCAGGAGTGCGGAGAGAATGGAGATTTTGCAGTTTCCTTCCCCTGCCACGCACACCAAGCCACGCCCTTAGAACCAATAGTAAAAAATTTTGAATCCCACCACTGCCTTTGGGCATACTATTTTACATGCATAGAATATGTCAGCCAGTACCACTAAAACAGGACTGTGACTTGTATATTGCAATCCATTAGGCTTGTAAGGCAGAAACAACCAGACCCACACATGTAGAGTTTAATTTAGCCTGTTTTTATGCCTGTTCCACAGGAATCTCCCCAGACTGGCAGCTCTCACCTGGGAAAAATTAGGTAAGACTCAAAGGATGTGTGTGTATGTGTGTCAGATCTTTCTCTCTTGTGTTTACGTAATGAGTCTATACTACTCTGCTTGAGGCCTTCTTCTGCTTGGGTTGGTTGCTCTCTAACAAGGTTGCTATCTCCAGAATCTTAGAAGTTAAAAGTTTAGAGGATTAGTAGCTCATCTTAAATCAGAGTTGAGGTCTTCTAGCTCATTTTGTGCAACTCACACAGGTAACTGATGTGGAATGGTGAAAATGTTGCTCTGTTCCAGAATCAAGTTATTTCATTTACTTTTAATGTGAATTTATTATCTTCAGTTTTGGCTCTCGGGAGTCTATTGTATCAATGTAGGAAAATACTTCAGTGTTGCTGCCTCTAGCTGATGAATCTCCCATGGCATTCATGATGATTTGTGTTTTGAGTGTTCCGATCTAATTCCTGTTAAGAACATCAGAATAGGGACCCTGGCAACAAGGTGTGATAACAGCATTATCGTGGAAATTACTTCTTTAAACGTGGAGAGAGATTATTCTGGACATGAGCATTCCAGCGTCTTTGCACTACAAATCCTTAAAACAGAGGCACGGGAAGGATTTGGGGCAGTTATCACCCCAAACATCTAGACCACCCCAGTAGCTTACCCTTGATGCAGGCATTTGAATAGCACCACTTGTTTTCAGGTTGTTGAATTATAACATCACTTTCTTCTTTGTTCTTATAGGAATGAAATATATATGCACATACAATATGCTAGTGAAAAAAGCATGGAAAAGGAGGAACAAGGATCATGTTGTATTCCAGCTACTTTGGCTTAGGTAGCTTAAGATTTGGGGTAGATCTTTAGCATTGTAGAATGTTCTGCCAGTATCTCCTATTTGGCAGAACAACTTTGCCAGCAGAAGTGATGATTAAAAGATTGAAGAAGGCTGCCAGAGAATAATGGACTTTGTTCAACCTCTAATCTTCCCCTCTTCCTTTTGGCACCTGTGCAGGCAT